>NC_047064.1:4948103-5252129 GCF_902459465.1 Asterias rubens | reverse complement strand
ATAAAAATTTAGTGATAAATCAAAAGCGAACCAAATGTTCCACTCTTCAGCAGACGAACCAATGCAGGTATCCTTTTCATTATCAGATTTACAGAATTAATTTCAACCAAGAAAATCTTCTTGAAAAAACCAGAAAATTAAAGGGGTTTACTTGGAGACCAAAAAGTGCACTTCAAGCTCATCATTGCTTAGGTGAAAAAAAACATGACGAACCATTTGTGTGTGTAGTACTTTTTAACTGCATACATGTATCCACATTTTATTTAAAAGAAGAAAACTTTTTCACTTTTGCAGCGAATACTTCGCCACAATAAAATGTACTTGTTGAATGTACTTGTAACTTGAGCCACATAATTCAATTTAATTACTAAAAAAAAGGCTGTGATAGTCATGTAGATCAAACAGTTAGGTAGTGGTAGCACTTAACTGACTAATTACATAAAAAAAACACTGCATGAGCTTTTGCAGCAACAATGAAGTAGCTGTTGCTACGAAAGCTCACACAGTTTTAATTAGTGAATTTAATTAGTTAGTCTTTAAGTGAAACAACTACCTTCCTTGCTGTAATGCACTTGTACACATCCAGACAACATATTATTTCTTCTTTATACTGAGAAACAAAGCATATTTACTTTTTCAGAATCTTTAGTAATTTGGGTTGAACAAAGACAAATTGACACAAGCGGGACTTCTCGTCATTAACTTCACTACCACGGAGTGAGGACTTAATGGTCTAAACACTAGTCATTGTTGGCCTATTTGGGAGTTGAGAAGTTTCAGTGTAGAGTCACTGTTAACCCATCTTAAGATAAATCTAACTGTTTTGTAAAATCGAGGCCAGGCGAGTTATACAGAGAATGTGAACTGAAGTTCTTGTATGTGAAAAAGCTACTCAAGTATCCTCTAATAAACTTTCAGATCCTCTGCCTTTCTTGGTGCATTTCTTTTCAAATGCCTACGATCTTAGTGGGTCATCTTCACACCAAACCTTTCTAAAATATTTCACTGGAATAATTATTTACATTTCCCTGTTTTTTCATTAATTGAGACTCTTTAAACACTGGTGACCTTTGATGATCCTTTCACTAGATGCATGTAATCTCCATTGGGGAGCCCTTCCACGGATCTGGACATCCCGTTCTGCTGCATGGCAAGATCTGGGCTTACAGGAGATTGTACTGGGCTATCACCAGCAGTTGGTGATCTGGGCTGGGTGTCCGCCAACGATGCCAGGGGTAAGCTTTCAGTCCTACTGCTCGGCTCTATAGAAGAGTCTACAGAGTTTGCAGGTAATGTCTTTGTACGCACACTATTCCCATTGCTATCAGGTGCATAAAGCATCGGTGTATTTTCACCATCTAACGGTATGGTTTCTGCATCCTCTAACTTGAAGTATCGTGGACTTTGTGGTGGTGAAACCTCCTCTGGCTCTGGCTCTTTCGCAGCTGTCTGCATCTTGAAATAGTACGGGTCTTCTTCCGGTGCATCTTCGTTTCCTCCCTGGCATTCGGGGTCAGCTTCTTGGATTGTTTCATTGAGGAGATCACCCGCGTGTGTCGAATTACGCTGCGGGTCGGAGTGGAGACTCCCAGAGACACTGCTACACTCACTGAGCGGCTTGGAGTGGCAATCGCACACGGTAGGTGCAGGTGGCGTCCCAGGCGTTGGGCACGTGTTGGTCTTGATCAATGCCATGTACGGGTTCCGTGCACCCTCCACGCTGCCAGAAATGTCGAGCCCTGTCGGGCGATCCATGAGTGGTGCAGTGGCACTCCTATCAGCGACACTCTTTTGATGGCAGTGTGGGCAGGCTCCGTTCCCCATAGCACTCTGAGACCTCAAAGGACCACGGTTCAGCCCTTGATACTGTGATGGCACTGGGGGTGGGACGGATGGAGGGGGATGATTGCCAGGCAGCTCTGGTGCTTGTTGCTGTGTCGATATGCTATGGCCATTGCCAATGGCATTCATCCCGTACATCTCGTTGTTGAAATGCCTGTGTCCGCAAGGTAGGTGGTTCAACCCTTCGTTTGAAATCAAATTCTGCCGACTCATCATGGAAGCTACACGAAAATAAATAAGAATAAATTAATATCGGGCGTCATATTTGGTCTTTAAGTAGGAACATTTTATCAAGTACAAGGGCTGACCTATATGCACACATGTTGCAGGCTTTAAATAGACTTTTCAGCAGGCTATTTAATCACAACTTTTCTAATTTTTCCAAAGTGGAAACAAAATCAGAAATCAGACTAAAGTAGGACAAATATCATTGGGTTTTCAGTCCCTGCCTAACTGGGTGGGTTTTCCCTGGAATAATTATCCAGGGTTTTCTTCCTACGCCAAAAAACTTCTCTTCATGGGGTTCTTGGCTAGTTTAGTGATTAAGTTTTGCTTTCATGAGATTCCTTGGCTTAACAACCAGAATCAATAAAAGAAAAAAGAAATCTGTTGTGAATGTCTTCGTGGGGAACTGAGTCTTTTCTTACTGATGGCCAGCATATAACTGTTTGCTGTAACACCATGTGAATAAGTGAAAAATGAAATCTGTAGTGAATATCTACTTAGGGGACCGAGTATATTTTTACCGATGGCCAGCATGGTAACTGTTTTCCTAAGAGAGGTTTGCTGTAACACCATGTGAATATCTATTTTGAGTAACTTTCATTCTGATATGAACCGGTGGGTAACGACTCAACGTTTCGCTCAGTATGATCTGATCGTCTTCAGGAGAATGCTGAACCAACAAAATTGTTTAGAGAAAAACTATCTTCACTTCAATTACTACTTACCCTGGCTCCTCATTGTTCTTATATCATCAATATCGGCATACTCCTCCATATCATTGACAACCCTGATACAAACAAAAACACTATGTTAAAGGGAGGGATACTATTGTACGTTTGGTATTCACTCTGAAAAAGGGATGGAAATTCAAAAAAATAATTGTAGCCCACACCTTGGAAGTGACCTTCAGGCCTTGTGTGTCTGGCGACTTGCATAAACAAAACTTTAAAAATGGGAGACTTTTAGACGTTCCTTTTTCACAGTTTTGCGCATGCTCAGACCTATGCGAGCAATACTGAGCTTGCATGCTCATAGCCGCAAAAAAAAAACTGTTATGTCTGCTGCCGCCAGCGTCTCAAAAGTCTCCTGGTAAAACCTTTACTTACGTAGAAGCCAAAAGCAGCATGTGATAGTAAAAAGCTTTTTGAAGACCATTTCACTTTGAAGTAATGTGTTTATGTAAAAGATAACAATTTTTATGCCCACAATTTTGAATCTGAGAAGCGTGTATTCATACCACGGATTAAGTTTTTAGATGTTAATTTTATTCTGAACATCTACATTTTATACAGGATTAAAACAATCAGCCTTTCCCCCAAAAAACAAAAGGTATACTTTGCCTTTAAAATCTGCCGAAACATTGAACTATACTGACTGAACTCTGCTCATGAACATCCACATATTCAGTAAAAAGACCTACGTTTTGGGTGCTTTGTTGCTGCGTCTTCTGCAGTAGCACACGAGACAGCCGATAAATAACACAATGGCAAGCACTCCCCCTCCTGTAGCCACTGCTATGATGATAACCTCGTTGGGTTGTCCTCTGCCTGGTGGGTACAAAATAGTAAACCAAAACAAATCAATTTAAAAGGACCAAAATGGGGGCAGCATGTCCAGCATGTCGTGGCTCAGGGACCCAAGCTCAGGTGCTGTCAGCAGCGGAGTGTGGGTTTGGGTCCCAGTCGGGACACTTGTTCCCTTGAGCAAGGCACTTAACTATAATTGCTTTGGAAAAAGTCGGCAAGGTAGTGTACTCTGCTAAACCAGACTGGCTTTTTAAGGATGATACCCATCCTTACGAACTTTGAAGGGAGTAACCCCGTTTCAGCCCAAGGAGTAAGTAGCCACGTGCTCCTGGACACAAGTGGCAGTTGATATGGTTCGATAGCCCAAATCAGTTAAGGGAAGCCCTCACCTTGAGGTGGCCTTCTGGCCTGGTGAGTTGGACGATACCCCCCAAAAAATAATCACATTTTGTCTTTTTTGGAATAATAATAGTGGCGTCTTAAGGTGCGGTGGCGCACTCGGCAGACTCTGCCAGAAGCATGGTGGCAAACCCCTTCTCTTAAGTTTTTAAAAGTACCTGGGTTTTTCTGTGTGCATTACACAACACAAAACAGGACGAAGCAATGCTTAAGAACACAGAACCAACACTCTGCTGATCAGAAACACCAAGGCTCGAGTCTGGTGCACTTACGACTTTAACATGGAACTACAGTTTCAAGGTGATTTTAAAAAGGAACAAGCTTTTCTAATATTTTTATGTGAAAGACAAAACAAACTGAATAGTGGTCACACATGTACATGAATGTTCACAAAATACTTGTTTTTCAACTCAACTCAAAAGTGTAGTGAGTCGTGATGTTTGTTTTCAACATGATCTTAATACATGACTTTAAAGGCAGTGGACACTACTGGTAATTGCTCAAAATAATTATTAGCATAAAACATTACTTTGTAACAAGTAATGGAGAGAGGATGACGGTATAAAATATTGTGAGAAACGGCTCCCTCTGAAGTGCCATAGTTTTTGAGAAAGAAGTAATTTTCCACAAATTTGATTTTGAGACCTCAGATTTAGAACTTGAGGTCTCGAAATCAAAGATCTAAACGCACACAACTTCGTGTGACAAGGGTGTTTTTTTCTTTCATTATTATCTCGCAAGTTCGATGACCGATTGAGCTCAAATTTTCACAGGTTTGTTATTTTATGCATATGTTGAGATACACCAACTGTGAAGGCTAGTCTTTGACAATTACCAATAGTGTCCACTGCCTTTAAAAATAAAAATCCTAACTGAAAGGGCTCGCTTGTTCAGTCCTAAAGAATCATTACGATACATGTATTCTAACAACACATGCGTATACCTGCGACTGTTGTCATACTTTTTTGCGTCGGCCTTGGGTCAACCTTGTCATCGTTATGGTAAACGGTGGGCATCAACATACGTGGTGTGGTTGGCCGAGTTGTTGGGGCATTGCTGAAAAAGAAGGAGGGGATAATGGATTTAACCCTAGATGTAGCAGTGAATACATTCATTCCAGTCAGTGGGTAGACACCGTTTCAGCTGAAACATTCACATGTGTCTTTAACTGCACTTTGGTTGAACAAAAACCAATCTACATGTATGGACTTTACCATTAAATGCAATTTAAACATCAGGCCTGATACTTCTCAAAAACAAAGCTAACATGTATAATAATGTTAAATTTGCATCGGGGATAAAGAATATTAATTTTGGTTTTAACCCATACACCAATGTGTGTAAGCACTGTATACTCAGTACTTTCCCGAGTCCTGTGAAAAAATATCACAGGCATATTACTCAGGTAGGATTCAAACCCATGACCCTTGTAATTCTAGAGCAGTGTCTTACCAACTAGACTCCTGAGATTGCCCATTAGCTTAAGGCAGTTGGAATCCTATGTTTGGCAGCGGGTACCGCAACGATTAATAATAGAAGCAAACATGCACGAAACAATCATAAGAAGACACAAAGACGCAACTTACGTTGAGCACAAGCAACTTGGACATGTCAGCGACAAGGGTTGTAACTGTCTTGAATTTGGCAGACTGATCTGTATTTCAGGCTCTCCTCGTTCTTGAGAGAGGCACAATAACTCGCTAGTGGTGTTGGAAGGATTGCAGCTCCAGCATGCACCATTTGATTCTTTACACATACACACCTTGGTTAGACCTTTACCCACCCCAGGCGGACAATTAGTGGCATCTGAATAAGGGGAGAGATAACAAAGCTGCGGACAATTAGTGGCATCTGAATAAGGGGAGAGATAACAAAGCTGCGGACAATTAGTGGCATCTGAATAAGGGGAGAGATAACAAAGCTGTAGTTCAAGGGTTTTTATACCTTTTGGAAATCAACTTGTTGACAATTTTTTTGAAAGAATTTATGCTCACTGTGAATGAAGATGTATGTAATATAATTTACCTGTAGGAGTTTTAAACTCTATAGTCGTCAAGTTTTTGAGAAAATTTTTTGTTTTTAAATCAGAGCGATGTTTCAAGAGAGTTGTGTAAATCTGTCAATTGTTTTACTCATTACTCAAAAACTACAGCACATCAGCAGGTAATATTTTAAGCATAAAGCATTTTGAGAATCACGCCACTTTAAAGTAATGTGAGTATGGAAATATATATCAGTTTTTATTCCCCAAGATTTTTATCTAAGATGCACTTTTTCAGGGGATGTCTTTAAAACACGGCCTCCTTTTGAAATAAAATTTGCACAGGTAAGTTTTTCAGTATAAATCTATATTTGTGTAGGATTAATCAATTTAGTGATTCCAAAAACCAAAGGTGTAATTTCCCGTTAAAAGATGTTTCATTTTACAGGTTTGCATATACTCCCTGTATCTTTACAAGTTGAAGGTTTGGTCGTAAGTAGGGTGGTGTCTTTAAATAATCTCTGTAAAGGTAAACCCCAAGATAAGATGACAATAAAAGAATTTCTCCACTTTCAAGAAAAAACATCTGCAGAAAAAAAACCTTGAAATTTACCAACTTCGAACACTTACATCTGTAATCAGTGGAATCGCGGAAGAATTTACAATCATCCAAATCTTGTTGGAGTTCTGTTAGCTGTCTGTGTCCGCAGTTTCTGCACCAATTAGTACAGTTCATGAGGCTAAGTATAAAAAAAGAATTGAAAGAATTACAAATTTACTCAAGGTATTAAACTTAATTTCAAAATGCATTTATCAAAAATGGGTAAATAAAGCAGACCGTTCAGTACCAGAAATAATCATTGGCAGTGTTCGATTTTGGATATTGTGGATATTGCACACAATTTTCCCCTAAAACAAATCAAGTACGCCCCATCGATATGCAACTCCATTGTGCACACCTCTACTGACCCCCCCCCCCCCCCCCCGCCATCCCTCTCTTTTACTGTGCACATTTGTCATTGTTTTCACTCTAAAAACACAAATGCTGAAATTTGATTACTTTTGCCTTTTAACGCCAACTTTTAGTTTAAATAACATGCTGTTACGTGTAGTCTTAAAATGCAAACTACAATATTGTGAAATTTGTCAACCATACTATGTACAGCTGTTGACATGTTTTCTGCACCTTTTTCAAAGGAAGATGGTTTCAGCCGGAGGGTATATCAAGTAAAATTCCTAACCACCGAGATAGGTTCGTGGACAGGTCAAACCTTGAGTATTTCCACACTCAATACCACTAGCAACTTCCAGTTTAGGCTCGGTCATAATAATTTATACTTTCATCCTAACAAACTGACAGGTTTTTGAGCGTGGTGGTTTCCGGCTGGATGAGTAATGATAAAAACAAATCAAGATATTTTTCCCCGTAAAAAGATAAAGGCAGGTCCTGCCTTTTATTTCAAGTTTTAGGGGTAAAAGTGATACATGTATCATGAAGAAAAGAAAACCCTGAAAGTGAAAGTGTTACCAAGTTGGTGGCCCACCCGCCACCCACCAACTTTTGCAATTCAAAGAAATACACTGACTGTAACTAGTTACTCCTAAAGCTTGTGGTGAGATAGTGGCAGTGTTGTTCCAAACAAACTACAGGGTAAATAAATGTGTTATGCCAATATAATAAGCATTAGCTACCACTTATCACTGGCAGATTTGTTTGTGCATTACCTTTTAACAAAGGCAACATTTTGAATCTGTCAAAACAGCTATTTAAAATTTAAATAAAAGTGTTTGGGCCAATTTGCTTAAAACTCAGACTTTCATCTTTAATAAATTATTGACCAAACTATCAATAGAAGATTGATTTTATGTTGTAAAAAGAACACACAGGATTGATTGGAATGCTAGGTGGCAACAGACTAGGCATGCAAAGCTTGTTGATTCGAATCCCACCCCAGTGATTTTCCTGTGGAATGTTTGTTCACAGAACTCTGGAAACTATTGAGTATACTGTACAGCGCTTAATACACATCAGTGTAAGGGTAAAAAACAAATTGTTATAGACTGAAGACTATTTCAATTGTTAATGTTAACGTACTATGTACAATGTAGTTATGAGCCCATTCCAAGGTGTATTAACCTGGTAAGGCTGCCCCAAAAGTTTCCAATTATATTTTATGTTACCTCAGAGCCTGAGAGAAAACTTGTGACGCTCTATAAATAAATTTTGATTGATTGTTTGACTGATTGATTTTTTTATTCTTATTTATTTTCTGGGGTGGTGGGGGAATTGATTATTTATGCACAAGTATGTTTTCGTTATTTGTAGTAAATCATTTCTCTGTCATGTTTTTAAGCCAGCAATTTTTATGATAAGAGGTGACGATGGAAGATGACCAATACCATAGTCTTCACAAACCAGCAGTGACACAGGCAGTAGAAATCTCAAATCAACAGCCTTATTAAGTTACAGGGGACCCTTGCCACTGGAGTTGACTTCTTCCAAGAAATCTTCCAAGAAAGTGATGGCTCCCCCCCCCCCCCCAAAAACGTGGCACTTCCCAGGGGGTTGTCTAGCCGAGGGGTTCGTTTCACAGTCAAACGCTTAAAACATCTGAACTGACTCCAACCTCCGAAGTAATTTCTTGAATGCAGCAGAACAATTTCTGCAATGACTAATGATGATTACAACCATCCAGCTGAAAACCAGGCCAGAGGTTTTCAAACTGCTGATTAGGGCTATAAATAATCGTGGGTTTTTTTCCTGTTTTGTTTTTTAGGTGTGTGGTTTGACTTTAAAAAACCACAATTCTACGGATATTGTGCCAGTCACCCATCAACTCTGGGTCAAATACTGAACAGAGACAACCCACTACCCAAATGGGTGATGGGATGGATATTGCCACTCAGTCAGAGTATGTCACAAGACTGATCTTCGGGTCTAGCCATTGCAGATATTATGTCATTTTGATCGGTCGAGTTAGTCGTTGAAAAGCGTTTGTATCTGTTTTTTATAAAATGCATATGCGTAGAATACAATGATCCACACAAACATGCCTCGAAATTGCACGGTTTTCCTTTTACCTCGTTGACTAACACGGTCGGCCATTTATGGGAGTCAAATTTTTGACTCTCTGCCATTTATGGCCGACCTTGTTAGTTCGCACAGTAAAAGGAAAAGCACGCAATTTTGAGGCAAATTTGTGTTGATAATTGTATTCTACTTTTAAAACATCTTTCCAACCATATGCATTTTATAAAAAACAGTTACAAACGCTTTTTTATAGACCAACTCGTCCGATCCAAGGCAACGTGTTCCTTTAATCTCAGGTATATGATCTGAGATACATTTGTAGCCCGTAGCCATTTTTTCCTACCATGACAATCATGCGCTGACTGTGTGCAAAATTCAACGCTGTAAAAAAGACATTGAGATGTTATTGTGAAATGCGCTACTGATGAAAGAGTCATTATTGTTTTTATACATTGTCTCTAAATTTTCTTGGAAAAAAATAATGAAATTTACCAAGTTTACCAAATTTATTAATTTAAAACCTTCCTGTTTAGCCTGTACCCGACATGTACCTGACAAACTTTTTGGTGGGAGCAGGGTAAAAGACACTCACTGCAGGTACATAAAATGTTACTTTCAGAAAATACAAGAGTTCTTTTTTTTTTCAAAAAGAGCTAAAAAACAAAACTTTGTTTCATATAAGACTATCAGATTTGTTTGCCACAAACACCTTTGGCAGAACCAAGGATTTCACTTCCAATGGGTTTCATTCAAAGGCTTTGTTATGCCTATGTGTCTGATTGTTATTCAACAATTCAACTGTTCAACATGCTTTAAAAACCTACCTACCTCCAGAATGACATACATACTGGCATCTAGAACATTTACCAAGAAGCCCATTTTTTTTTCACAAGTGCACTACACTACACCTGCTAAGAACGCTCAATCCTAGCTACATACTGTAAATAGTTTTGGGGAATTCATTGGAGGGGAATTCAGCTCGACGATAGTGACAATGCAGGGCATCATCGTGAAGTTTTCCGGACTAATGATGATGCAACATTCAAGGAAAACAACAATTCACTTACTTCTTGAAATGATGCAATGATTAGACAAGATACATGTGCACCTGCCCAGTCAAACATTCTAAATTGTATCAAATAAACTTTTTGGCACATTATTTTTACGCTAAAGTAAGCAGCAACTAAGCTTAACACCAGTAAACAGCTTTAAGAAATTGGGACATGGGCTAAAAATATCCCCTATTTATCCTTACTTTCAGAAAATATTGCATAAAAACTAAAAACTAATACAAACTAAACCATTGGCAATTACCAACTTGTACTGATTTCCACTCTACTCCTCATCAAGAAGCAGATGTTTTTTTTCAACCTTCAACTGATCCCTCCAACTAAAATTTCTCCCATATAATCATGTGTTTGTAACTGGAGCCAATTTGTATGATTTAAAATTTATCAGTTTAACATATGGCATTGAGCAGAGCAGTGTTATTCTTGGAAATGTGGCCATCAGAGTGCAAAAGCAGGCATAGGGGTGTCACAGTGAATCTGTCATGATTCATCACATGCGAAGGTCGGAGAACAAAGACTCTAGAACTAAACGTGTCTCCCATTGATGGATTAAACCACACCTGGAGAACTTCCAACCTGACAGTACACATTGTGCATCGCTAGATAATAAAAAAAAATAAGGGCATAATATTTGCCATCTGTCCTTTGTAGGAATACAGGTCTGATACTTCACAGCGGCAACGAAGAGGATTGCCTCCATGCCTTGGTGCCCGTGAAATGTTCCAGTAAAAAATTACCATTCCTCATAGGATGTGCCCTTTACCAAGCAGAAAATGCCTTGGTGCCCTTGCCCTTTCAAAAACGAAGCAGTGTACAGGCCAAAACTCGGGTGTTTCTGATCAGCAGAGTGTCCCTATAGGTTCGAATCCAGGTCTTTACACCTGTGTCCTATGGCAAGACACTTAAAATTAATATCTTACGTCCTTCGAATGGGACTTAAAGCTTATTAAAAGCTTACTTTTTAGCTTTAACAAGCAATCCCGTGCTAACATTCTAGAATTCAGTTGGAACCTGGTTTAAAGATTGGCTATGACATTAACATTCTTGACATATACACTATGTGGTGTGACAATCTTGCTCTATGGTGTGACAGACTTGCAACATGCTTCATTTTAAAAATAGGCTAATTTCTGTGAGAGAATTTCCTCTCTTTTTTGTTCACATATGTAGCAAGTTCAAATATTGTGGTTTACAGTGCTGTCTGTGCGTTTTTCTTCTTATAGATCTACAGGGTGAAGTCCAAACTGCAAAGCTTTTTTACACACTGTATGGTTCAACCTGCCGGGACGGGGGGGGGGGGGGGGCACTTAGTTTAACATTTTCACTTTATAAGATTATGTCTACGAAGGAGGAATAATCCCTAGTTGGAATACACAGTCTGAGAGATGTTTTATGCATGAATGGTCATTCTCAGATTGAAATTTCTTATTAATCCCTGTCTCTTAAACCACATTTCTACTTGAAGGCCTGAAGTACATTGTCAAAAGCTACAGTGCTTCTTAGCAGAATTTGATGGTTAATTTTTTGAGTAATTGGAAACTGAATACCCAGCCCTTAACAATGCAGTAAACTATCTTTATTTGTACACTTCATTCAACTTCTGGTTGAGTATGCACTTCAAAAATTCAAAACTATATTATTTTATCAAACTCGGTGTCGATATTTGAATGTCGCTAATAATTGAATTGAAAAACAGAAGACCCCTTTCAGACTTGTCCAGTCATGAGTTGAACGGCCTGATGCTAAAATGACTGGCCTCGAGCCTGAAGCCAAATGTAAGTTTAGAACCCTGTATTTAAAAAGAAAATTGAGTTTGACCATGGTTTGACCATGCATTGTTTTAAATCCATTCATTATGCACCTGCAGTGTACATTGCAAATTGAATTAACAGATGATGATACATGTATTAAGAGTGGGCTACTTAAAGACACTGGACACCTTTGGTATTTGTCAAAGACCAGTCTGCTCACTCGGTGTATCTCAACATGTGCATAAAATAACAAATCTATGAACATTTGAGCTCAATTGGTTGTCGAAGTTGCGAGATAATAATGAAAGAAAACAACACAAATTTGTGTGCCTTCAGATGCTCAATAAAAACCTCAGGCCTGAAGCCTTTTAAAGAAATTACCTCTTTCTCAAAAACGTTGTTACTTCAAAGGGAGTCGTTCCTCTCACCAGCTCTCCATTGCTCATTACCAAGTAACTATTTATGCAAATAATTATTTTTGATTAATTACCAATAGTGCCTTTAAGTTTGGACTACTTTAAATATGGATGATAATGAGCAGGGCCTTGCATGCTTTGCGGACATATGCAAATAATAAAGCTGTCAATTCCGGCATATCATTGACCATTAGAGAAAGCCATTGACCATGTACAAGCCTGGACATGATTATGTAATGAAGGCAACCGATGTGTGAAGAGTAGCACTTATGTATGTTCGGCTAATTATGTACCCTAGGTATGTACACAGGTGCACTTAGTATTTATGCATAAGATTGAAAACGTCTTCAGATGTGTTTTTTTCTTGGAGGCCACAGGTGATAACTAATTATCCTCTCCTTTCAGGGTTGATACATCACGGGAGGTGACCGAAGCAATTCTTTCAATTCCCCTCAATCTGGAGAAAGTTCCTCACTGAGGTGAGGAGCCCCACGGGGACAAAGAAGAAAACCAAATCCATTTATGTATGAGGCTTCCATCCATGGCTGGATTTGCAATAAGCCATTTTGAGGTAGATGGACACTATTTGTTTGGTTAAATTTGTCTGAATAAACTCAAACCAGTATACTCTCGTTGCATTTTCACTGAGTATATATGCAGTGCGTGAACCCATTTCTCTGCAGTCTGCAGTGCATAAACAGAAGTGCAGAGTGTAATCATACGTAACATGTCAGCCATTTTTAAGTAATGGTGGACACGTAGGCCTACTATAATACTAATAGGGCACTATTTGTTTGGGTAAAGTTGTCCAAATAAACCCAAACCATTGCATTGCGTAACCATAATTTGAATTGTCAGTGCACGCACGCAGTCGCAGGGAGTATGAACCGGCCATTATAATGTCCCCCATAGCTAAAAAGGGCTATTGCACAGGATGACGAGGGAACAGGCAGAGTAACATTATGATTCAGATACGGTTACTGCATACATTGTAATATCCTCAAATGGGATGAAAACATGCAGGTGCTCCTGGATACAATACCTGCCATATCTTGTTGGGCCCCTGCACCACGGCCCTGTGGCCCCCTTTTAATGTTGGCTCTCATTACGCAGTCTGCACACCCAACAACATTAATTGATCAAAGGAATGGGAGAGAATAACTAAGTCGCATTGTGAATGAGTGGCTCAAGCCGGAATTGTAGGTGCACACACTTATTATTTTTATGCTGAGCTCCCTATTATAGAGTGACTGTTGCAGTGTGTGTACAAATTGTTCATGTTGGCCAATAACAACAGGAAACAATTTCATACTTTAAGTGCTGCTTAAGCAGAAATTATTGCTTAACAATTGTCTGCTTAGCAGAAATGAGCAGGATGAACATTTAAGATATTTTGGCTGAATACCTTATTTTGGTAAGAAAATTTTGTTGTGCTCTGCTACTTTTTGTGCTAATGAGCACAGCTCTATGGAATTGGTTCCTGGTGATGACTGAAAATCTAATGAAGAGTAAAGCTTCATATTGATTATGATCTGCTTTTGCAGATGTCCATGTAGGTGTACTGTACGTGTTTCAAAATAGTATGTGCACCTCCTTTAACAAAATATCACTGCACAACACCTTGAAGGTCATTGCAATGATCTTATATTTCCAGGAACTGTATTGCCTCATGGCTTACATGTAAAACACAGTTTGCCACAGGGGTTGTTGCTTTTCATAGCAGTGTGTCCCTCCCACCCGCTGGTAGGGAAAACATTGCGAAAGGCAGACACTTCCATCAACTTTGTAGCAAGTACATCGTTATCATATAATGGCATATTAAAAGTGTCATTATAGAGCGTTGACCTTCGTACAGCGTTAGTTGCGTGTGTTTTACTGTGTTTCACAATAAATGTCACATGTTCACAGTATGTAACTGTAGAGTCTTCTGTCTGCCAGTGTGGTATTCTATTTACACCGTTTGCGGTTTTTCAAATACCATCTATAGACGATTATGTGATTATATTACATTCCTTTTTGAGATATGGATGTTACATGTACATGTACCGGTACTGTATATGTAGGATGATACATCCTGTACGTAAGTAGGCCCTAAGTAGTACGTAACTGTGAATCAAGGATGTGGGATGACAACCTTTTACAAAATGCAGTATGCACTCCCAGTTGGGAGGAAAAGGAAATGAAGTTAGTTGTTTTTACAGATAGAGAGTTAAGATATGGATACCAAACACTGGTATGGTAGTTGGTTAAGTTTGAGTCAAACTGAAATTTGATTTGAAAGATCACTTGATACATGTATTATAAAATTGTACCAGTGGCAATGATTCTTAAAAGCACTCACAAAAACTGTTGCGGTCCCATAAGCCTTTTTGAGATATGGCGGACACAATGCTACAACACTAAAGTATAAGGTTTGGGTAAATTTGTGCGTATTGACCATAGAAATAGAGTGTGTGTTATTCAGTGAAGTGCGCATTTTAGGCGACGCTGCGTTCACACGTAAACCTATTGCCCACCAACATGGTGAGCGTGGCATCAGTCGCCGTGTGTGACGCGCGTGCAAGGGGTCCGCCATACCTCAAAAAGGTATACACAAACTCATTTGATTTTAAATTTTGCCAAAGTATTAACACTTTTACAAAAATCAAATGAACTTTTATGGAACTGCAACATGCTGCAATAAGATGCAATAAGGCGTTCTTTGAAGATTCAAATTTACTTTTACTGGTTTGTAATCATGAGGGGTACTTCAGACAAAAATAATTATGCGAGATGCTTACTACCATTACAATCTTCATCAAAAGTGGGCTTTCAGATAAAAAATAATACTTTAAATAATTTTTGGTGTCATAATCAACCAAAGTATGACCCAACCTTTTACAGCTGGAAATCTAATTTTTTGTGTTGCTTCACTCTTTAACTTAAACTGGGTCCCAACCGATATTCAGGTTAACGCAGTCAATACCAATCCAACAACGATATCACTATCTGTCCCGTCAACGCGTCAAGCTGTCGGTCACCTGGCCCGACTTAGTCTCGATGAGTTCTTTTTAGCCCTGCAGCCTGAACGGAAGAAGAGGGTCAAATGTTCCCTTCTTACTTCGCATTGACCATTGCTCTTAACCGAAACACGTTTTAATATAATGGACGATAGATTTATTGAATCTTGTTTCCCCACTTCCAAAAACATCGGCCGCAATTACACGGTCCCCTAAGAGTGGCGACTGACAGGGACAGTACCCCCTGCCTAGGAAAACACCTCATTGAGTAGCTTTGAAGCCCCTCGGCAAGTAGTCTTTTGGCGTCAACGGTCTTGCTGGAGTGTCAGCATGGCACGTACATGTGTATTTGAACCCCGTGGACGAACATAATGTACACACACTATCCAAGAGTTCTGTGCTCTCAAATTACTCTCCAATACATTAATCAATTTAAAATTAAGATTCAGAATTTGAATTAGGTTGTAAGTGTCTAATGCATAATCTGAATCTTCTGAGGAATAATGATTTGCATGTACTGTATCTCAGTCGAGGCGCAATTTGCTATAAACATTAGTTACAACACTTTCAATGATGTCAATGTCATGGCGAAAAATGTATCATCATTTAAAGGTACTGTACATTGTAGGCCCTAATGCCATGAATAACACAATAAGGGCCTTTAAGACATGTAAGCAGCAACATTTCCCTTGTTTAGCAGAGCAAAATGTGTCAATTGCTTTTCAAAAATCACCATTCACTACTCAACATTGCCATTCAGTGTGCACAAACCAAGTTCATGCTAATTGTGCTACATGCAAAATTGCTAGAAGAAATCGCTCCCTCAGTAAGTAATTACTGCACTTTGCATTTTGTGAATAGTAGCAGGTCTCCATACACAACTGACCCCTGTATAGAATGGATGGGTTATTATGAAAAGGGTGAGAGCTCAGCAGGTCAGCCACAGTTTTGCATACACGCTCTATTTCTTGCCACCAAGTGAAAATAGATCCTTGGTTTAGTTGGGTATTGTTATGGTAAAAAGTCATGGCACCATCCTAAATGAGAAGGTACAATGTAATGGCTTCCTTTTGAATAGCATTAGAATGGGGCTTCAATTTGATCCAGGGAGCTGGAGACTGGACTCATGCACAGAAAACACACACCCATGCATGGTGTGTGTTCACCCATCGTTATGGTTCACCCATTCTCAACGATGCATTGTGGACATCATTCCTTTGTTCTGTCCGTTGTTCCTGCACAGTTACCTACACAGATTTCCTTGTTGGGGCACCAAATCTTTAGAATTCCCTGATGATGTCCTTTTATTTTCTCTGTTTTGTGTGGTCTCAGAATTAAAGGTTGTAAATTGTACACACCTTCTAGAAATCTTCGTTATAATAAGAACAAGTTGTTTGTTATTCCACCAGTGATGACCAAATCATATGGTGAACGCAGCTTCGTTCACACTGCCTCAACCTTATGGAACAATCTCCCGGAACACATAAAAAACATTGATTCCATTATTAGGTTTAAGATTGCTTTGAAGACGCACTTATTTAACATTTAATTCATCCATTTTGTTTGTTACCCAGTACATCTTGTCTTTGTATTCTGTTGTGTTTTTCTCAAGAGCGCTTAGGGACATGTTTGATTTCTATGTGTTATGCGCTATATAAGAATGGTTAATTATTATTGTTATTATTAAAGGTGCTTGAATGGAAATGAACACTATATTCTTGAATATTGTTGTGTCAACCCTTGCCTTCAATTCCTAGAGCCCACATATGTACAATGTAATGGCTGAAGCCACACGCAATACAAGTTGTATTGCATCACAAGAGCCCTTTGCACTTGTGAAATTTACTCACAAAAAACACAGTCACCCACAGAATGGAGGGCTTAGATTTTAATACCACACACCCACTCACTCAGCTCCCCCCCCCCCCCCCCCCCCCAGGGTAATCAACACAAGCTCCCGCAGGCTGAACATGATGAAAGTTATTTTCCATTTCTTTACAAATATTTTGGCCTTTTTGGCCTCAGAACAAAAACAGTTCTGAGAAACTGTCATCTTGTATAGTCATTTGAACTTCTCAACCGCGACAGAAGATTATCTGTTCCAGACGATTTTTCTTTTGCAGTCTGCGTATACATAAAAATGGATTCAGCATGAGCACAGAAAAGTAATTTGTTTGTAAAGGTGCAACTTTCTAGTCTTGGTTTTTTTTTTTATGTAGTTCATCAGGGATGAAAGTGAAAGTTCATAAAAATGTTTTGTAGGCCTGGGTCTCTTCTCCATCAGGATTCTCAGCAGGATTTGTTAATATCGCGGGGCATTCTGAACGTCAAAACCACTGTATTTTTTTATTAAGTTTTACTCCTTGCATGGCATTATTATTTACACCCTGCCTTAGACTTTGGACTAAGTGTTTTATTGTTTATTTATTTGTTCATTATTATCATCATTTTATACAACCCACACAAAAAGGGTCTAAAACTTGATATATGTAAAATGACCTGAGTACATTCACACCATTACAGCAAGTAGGCCTACAGAGTGTAGCTGTGTATTTGAGTATTGGACAAATTATTATTTGTATTCAAAGTCCAGTCTCTTAGTCTTACACATGTCATGCACGTACACGCTCATGTTGTTCAAAATGTAAACTTTGCAGAAATGTCACAAGATGACTCATGATACTATGTTTACACTAGTATAGACACATTCTGGAACCATCTCATACATGTACCTTCTTAGCATACTGTAATCCGGGCCTTAAACTTCACTCTTGAACACTGGGCACTACAATTTCCCTCTTAAAAGGCAATTCTATGAGAAATATTGACACTCGTATTAAGTAGTGACTTGAAACTTTGCATACGCTGAAAATTTGTTGAGGTTATGCGGTAACTTAATGACAATCTTTAATTGAGTTGGGGCGATTCTAAAAAGAACCGTAAATTTCAAATAGATGTTTCAAATCGTATGCCCTGATCGTCTTCTGGAGAAAGATTTAAATCTGTATTGAAACTTTGCAAAAGGGCACCACAGCAAAAGCACAGGGTAATTGCTGTGGGTTATTTTGAGGCCTAGTATTTGCTGTGGAAACAATCAGCAGATACCATCTTGCAAGATGTTAACGTCTGATGAAGTCTTAGAACCCTCAACTGCTGCTTTAATGCCATTTTCTGCTTTTCGTGGAAAACCCGCAGCATACAAATCAAATCAATCATGTATAGCATGCATGGCAATTATTAAATTACACGCTTAGGAACATAGATAAAAACCCTTGAGGCCAAAGACGAAAACATGTAATTTTTAAATGCACTACATATTATACATTGTACAATATGTAGTGTCAGTGTAAAAATGCATGCTTAATTATTGCAAAAATGTGGTGTCTCGCACGAAGAGACACAACAAAATATTGTATCTTGGCACATCCGTATAAGTATTTTGTGTGTGCTTTTGAATATTTTAAGCAAAATAACACATGTTGAAATTTCCAAACTCGCGCCAAATGTTAGTGCTCATGTACTTAAGGTTTTTGCACTGACACAATGAATGCTGTATATGTAAGGAATTATAATTCCTTGAGTTAGGCTCAGTTGGCACTGAAAAAAAATAAACGGGCTTGATGTTCATGTAGAAGTGATAAGGAGAAAAGTTTTAGCAAGTCTGTGCTTTTCCGATCAGCAGGCATGATGAAATAGTGAAGTTCTTGGAAAAAGTAGGAACAATTCATTGAGTGTAAAGGTGCTTATATTATATCATTTTGACAATTCCAAGGACAACCAAAAAGGAAAGTTCAGACAAACTAGGAATAATATAGAATGGCTGTATTTTTTGTATGGGGTGACAGTGACAAAAACAAGTAAGTTTTCGATTGGCCATGTCTGTTTATTTGGTTTTCAGATCACCCACAGGGGACAGGAAACACATTTCTCTTTTCAAGCTTTTAGGCTAATGTACATGACATATTTAAATGACAGGTGCATGACACAGATAAACACTCTCGCTATAAACACTCGACTAAGTGATAAATATTTTGAAGTGTTATTTCACAATTTACAGTTCTTTAATTGGTTTTAACTCCACACAATGATTGAGTGTTATAAAAAACATTGGAACTGCTTGTGAGTCAAATAAAAAGTTAAAGGGAAAGTGCAGTGTCAAACAATGTTATTAATGGTATTACATTCTGCAGCATCCCTTTAACTCCACACAATGATTGAATGTTATAAAAAACGATGGAACTGCTTATGAGTCAAATAAAAAGTTAAAGGGAAAGTGCAGTGTCAAACAATGTTATTAATGGTATTACATTCTGCAGCATCCCTTTAACTCCACACAATGATTGAATGTTATAAAAAACGATGGAACTGCTTATGAGTCAAATAAAAAGTTAAAGGGAAAGTGCAGTGTCAAACAATGTTATTAATGGTATTACATTCTGAAGAGTTTTTCTTTTTGTCAACATAGTTCGTACACAGTCACATTTGGGCGTATTTTGATTGCTGCATGCTATCAACATTTATAAAAAAATCTTTTACTGTGTTTTCTGTGTGTCTTTGTAAATAAATAAAAAATTACTGACGCTGTACCTTAAAGGGTGTAATGTACTTTTTGTAGGACAAAAAACGAAATGTCCACAGATTTACATTAAACTTACACAGTTTGAAGATAATTATAGTATAAAGCTTCCCTGAAAATATAACTTACTGAGGTGCTGTAGTTTTTGAGAAATGAGTAAAACAATGTCATGAAAATAATATTTGTCTCAGTGATCATGAGACTAAGCTTGGGCGATATCGATTTATTTTATTCACGATATATCGCAGACAATATATCGCGATATTCGATATAATCGCGATTAATGAAATTTGACATCATCAGTCTTAAAACACCAAGTGAAACTTGTAGAAGAGACGGTCCTAGCATAAGAGAGGTGTTGTAATGACCTATTCTTCTGGTTTTACTCCAAACCTATGGGGTGCAAGATGTCTCAGCTAGCAAATACATCGCGATATTTAATCGATATATCGATATATCGCGATTAGCGATATTTCGATTAAAACCAAATCCATCCGATATCAAAATCGTGTCCAAATTAATATCGCGATATTCGATAATATCGCGATATCGCCCAAGCTTACATGAGACGAAAATTATTTTAGCATGTAAAAACGTATTTTCATGACATTGTTTTACTCATTTCTCAAATACTACAGCACCTCAGCAACTATTTTTTTAAGGTAAGCTTTCTACTATCATTATCTTCAAATGGTGCAAGTTTAATGTAAATCTGTGGACATGTTGTTTTGTGTTACTAAAAGTACCCAAATCCTTTAAAAGTTGTTTGAACAGAAAATGTATACTGTTTACAATTTATCTACATACTTTATGAACGTGAATCATACACTTCCCACTTGAGAGCCAACTTTAAGTATGGAACGAGCCACGTCATGTACGAATGTGGACATTAAGTATCGCTCGGTAAGAGATATTTGCTCATGAAGTGCTCTCCTCTTTGAGACATCGATGACTAAACGCTTTTAACTGTCAACTTAATACTTAATTGTTATTTTTTGTATCTTTGCACTTGTGAGAGATGAGTTGTTATGCGTCTGTATAAATATTTGTTTTATTCTGATGATGCTGGGTTTCAATTCAAAAAATGTTTTGTTTTTGGGTTGTCAGTTTTACCCTCTGCCTGTCCTGTCTTGTTTTAAGTTTGGTGCTTTTTACTCTACCTTGCATGTTCAGGATTTGTGTGTTTCTTGATTAGGCATGTAATTTCTGCTAGTTTCAAGTGGCTACTGTTTCCATTTTACTTTCTTGATTAAGGGTTGGGTTTCAGGTTAGTTTCAAATACATGTAATAATTTGGGGGGTTAATCGTCCTTACTCGCAGCTAGAGCTGAATTGCGAAGGACGCGGCTACAATGTGTTCGAGAAGCAGGCATGCAAGGGCGCATTCATCTGCCAGCCACATCAACCCATTATGACCACGGAGCACAGCCAAGATCGAATGTGTTTGATTTTTTCCTGAGGGAGGAAAACCGGATAGTCTGGAAAACTGGTGAGAGGCGAGCGCTTTACGCACAAGCCATCTGTGCCACCATGTAGTGTACTTGTTTCATTTTACTCTCTTTTTGGGGGGGGCCCTGTTTTTTTTTTTTACTGATACCTGAGAGTGAGAGGTCCAGGATTCTTGTATGTTTTTCTTTGTAGTTTCTGGTAGTTTAAGTTATGTACTGGTTTCATTTTACTGTCTAGTTTTGAAGTTAGGTTACTGCTATAGTTTCAGTTACATTAGTATCATCCTCCATGGTATCATGAACTGTTTTCATTTTCTGTCCTGTTTTGGTGTGTGCTTTTTTACAGTTCCTGGCAGTTCCAGGATTCTTGTGTTTCTTTGCTTTGTAGTTTCATTTACACGTCTGGTTTTGAGGAAAAGCACTTTAATACGAATGCATGAAAGTGCTGTTAAACCAAAACATGCCTACAATCAGGGCTGAAACAAATTACTACTGACCACAGTCCTGAGGCAAGTGATTTTAGTGTCATACAAGTAAACATATTACGTGTACTTACATTTTAAAATGTTTTTTAAATGTCTATGGGCTGCAAGCAGTGTTTTGAATAAACAAATAGTATTATAATAAGGGAATCAATGTGTGGTGAAAGAGGTTTTCAACTAGAGTAGTGGTTTAAACTCCGCCGAGGCCTGGTTCTTGATAATTTTACCGAGACGAAGTCGAGGTAAATTATCAAGATAGATTGGTCCAAAAGTTTAAAAAATGCAACAATTATAATTGTGCCATTATTTCTTTCAACACAACACCCCTCTAGCACAGGTGATGTTGCACAGGTGTTCCAGCCATTGCTCTCGACCAATAGGAATGAATAAACTGTCTTATAAGAACATGTGCAAGCTCGGGTGTCACGCCCATGTTTAAACACTTTTTCTGGTGTAATATCATCAGTTGCCCTCTCAACCAAATAGAATGGATAAAATGTCTTAGGTTTTTATGAATAAAAAACAATAATAAGTAGACAAGCCTGGTGGTCTTGTGTTTTTCATTGTGTAATAACTTTGCTTATTGAGTCTGATAAATATTCATCAATTCTGGTTAGTATCAAATAACATTTATATAAGACAAATGAGAAAGATTTTCTCTCTGCACTTGCTTAAAAACACATTTTGATTCCGGTCTTGTAGAATAAATTCTGGTACACAGTAACAAATTTGAGCCATGACCATTACGGAGAAAGGTTAATTTTTAAATTAATACACAAGCGAGCAGAAGCCATATTTCCCGGAATGAAAATAAACCCTACTGATCACTTAGAGGCACGCACTCGGAAGTCATAAATAATTAACTTGCCCTCTTGGTTAAAGTTAATGATAAATATGCTGGTACTGTTCCATACAGGTGAAGATGTACACATGTACGAAGTACAAATAATCCGAAAGGGACCCACAACAAAAAGCCAATATAACTGGATCTCTACACACAGCATTTAAATTAGGACTCTTAGCAGATGTCAATAGATTGAATTTGTTGTACAGCCACAAAAAAACTTAATATCATTAATATGTTGAGAAAAGTATCCGATTGACAATAACTCAGGGCTCAAAATATACCCCAACCCCCAGGCCATTTCTCATGACTGGACATACTTGGGTCAGACGTGTGTTTTTATTAATAAATGTTGGCTTTTGGTCTGATAAATAGTTTGTTTTTGTTTTTTGAGACCCAATGAGACCGAGCTTCTCATTTGAAATCTAATGTACATGTATGTAGTCTTGTAATAAAAACACTGACAGATGTTGCGCCTTGCGGCCTTATGGAGCCCCCACGTACCCCCCTCCGAATTTAATCCATGTAGGTCTTAAAATTTCCATAAAGGTACACTTTCCATAAAATAAAAAAAAAATAATACAGTGTATTATAAAGTTACACTTTCCAATAAAAACAAAACAAAAATACAGCATATTACCTTTTTCCTTTTTTTATTATTATGTGGCTTCACAAAAGTAGGTTGTTTTCCATAAAATATTTTATAGTGAGAATGAAACCAAAACAAATGATTCTACCGAGGAGGTTTATTGAAATTTGTTCCCGATGCGTCAGTCTATAAATGCAAAAATGAGTGATATATAATAGTCCACTACAAAATACCTGAATCACATCCAAAAGTAAATTTATTGCTCTATCAGGGGACTGGTGTATAATAATATGCTTGGAACACCCGGAAGACATTACCTCTAGACCAGTAGTACTTTTTATACCAAAATACAGTCCAGATAAATCATGATCCACTTGACAGCATCTGTGACTGTGCTGATGGATTTCTTACTGTTGAGGCAAGGACTCACAGCCATGAGTAATATCATTTCATGGAAACTAACAAATTTAAGATGATGAAAGAGTTATGTCTGAGAAATTTGTCTCACTCTGTTTAAGATGGGATCGTGTAGAAAGCAATAAGAGGAGGAACCTAACACTAAACACATTCAGAGTGTTCTCTCATGTATGCACATACAAGTACAGTATGTAATAGGAAACAAACTTCTCTCCTGGGAAAACTAGTGAAGCATGGTAAATGGATCAATTTTAAAATTAGTAGAAACAAAAAATCAAATTTCCTGATGTTGAAAGCTGTTCGCTCTCTTAAAAAAAAATGTCCTTGACTCAAAAGACTGATTTCATGTGATGTTACCGCAAATCTCACCTAGTTATACTTCCACCATGCAAAGTTTCAAATCCTACTTCAAATTTCCTGTTCATTAAATAAATATTCACTACCGAATGAATGAACTTCTAGAGACTATGGCAAGAAAAAAACACCTCAATGTTTTGAAAGGCTCTATTTACAATGAATCAAAATTGTTTTGTTTTAAAAAGTGACTTATTTTCTCAAAAATATAAGCCTTCTCTTTTTTGGATTATTCACAGATTTATTTGTCAATACTGAATTGTAACAAAGGTGTAGGCCTAATTTGTTGCAATGTATACGTACATCCGATCCCTACATTGAACAAGTTGAGAATAAACGTTGTGGTCAGAACAGAAAACCCACACATTGTCATCCTGTTTTTAAAAACAGATTTTGAGGAATGGAGTGTCACTAATATTAGGATATCTTGCCTCCTAGAATATCAAGTGACATTCTAAATTCGTGCAGGAAAATGAAACGTGATACGACAGGACAATCACATACTATTCAGATCTCAATCACTTTAATGCATCCATCCTCATGCTCATCCCAACGCTACGGAACAGTTGACCAGATTGAACAAATATTTTGTATTAAAGGGCAATAACAACAAATATTGGACTAACCAATGTGGCCTGCTGATATCGTTAGCAGACAAATAAACACAGTCTATCACGGGGAATCGCATTCTTCGTTGTGCATTCCAGCTATAAAGTTATCACAAGAAGATGTTATGGATTCAAATGTGTGACTTCTAACACTTATCAGCACAGGGGCATACAGACATGATATACTTCACAGAGGCAACGGAAGTGATTGCCTCCATGCCCCTTGGGATTGCCTTGGTGCTCATGAAATGTTCCAGTAGAAATACAATTTTCTACATCTAGGGTGCCCTATACCAAGAAGGAATGACCTTGGTGCCCTTACCCTTTCACAAAACTTTAGGGCATACATGGCTGGGCAATGGGCATGATTGTTGATTAGATTTGACTTGATACCCAATCCAAACCAATTATCCTGAGAAATAATTCCAACTGAAATATTAGTGGAAAATTACTTGAAATTTCACGGGATAAGCGGCTCTGTAATGTACCATTTGCAAAGTCAAATAGGCCTACCGTTTGACATTCCACACAAGAAATTCCAAATGCTATCACTCCTGTTGACAGTTAACATATTGAAAATGATGTACTGTAGCAACAAAAAACATTCCAGCAACTTTGTTGAGTTGACAACAGAAAAAAGGGAAATTTATGACCGAGGCTACGGTTGACAAAGTACTGTAATGTGAATATAAAGAGTAAGCCTATTCAACAATTTTTTTTTTGATGTGTTCATTTTTATAAGTACCTTTTTACGATTCATAAACATCCTTTGTGCAAATGTCATTATGATAATTTATGCATCTTCTAGACTCTACACAATGTAACATACACCACTACGCAGTCCTAAGAACTACTGCAAACAATTGGACTATATCTGTATGCATACTTTGACTATTTCAGAGGCATTGTGAGCACGTGCCATCTGGCAACTTTAATTGTAAATCCACTGTAATCTCTCTAACACAGTTTTTCCTGGTAGCTTTTTCTATAGGAGAAAGTACAGTTTGACTACCAACATGAGCCTGAAGGCTTTCTTGGGCTGTTTTTCGAAACCAGGGCTTGGGGTTTGCTGTTGGACACGGTCACCCTTATTTTTTTGAAAAACGTGCTGTCCTTCAAACAGGCAGACAGAGCCTAAGCCAGAGTCATGTCATGGTTTTGAAAATGGCCAATATTATGGTTGGCTTATCTGATGAGTATACAGTGCGTAGGGATTCCTCTTGATTCTAAAGTTAAAAAAACTTCTTTATTTATTTCAATATCTTTTCATCTTTTCATGGGGTTTTTTTGTGTGAGGGTGCTTGAAGTGGCATCCTCATGAGGTATTTTATTCTGTTTTTAAAAAACAACATTGTTCCAGATGGTTCCAGGTTTTTTTGTTTTTGTTTTGTTTTGGGTTTTTTTTTTTTTGGGGGGGGGGTGGGGTGTGCGTCTTTTTTCTTTCATTTTTGAGGAAGGGGGGGTGGTGAGAAAAGAAGGAAAAAAGTAAGCTGGTGATGATGTTTGTGTTTATGATGGTCTGGTATCCAGTCTATGCGTTATCATAGAACAAACACATTTTATCCAAGGACAGCCAGGCTAACCCTGGTACATAATGTAAGCATGTGTGTGCCCCATGCATGGCCATGTTTACATTTTACACATTGTAATGATGGGTACCTGTATAAGTGTGGGTTTTATTTATCCAAGTGGTATTTACTATGTAATGTTTACAGTAAAAATAAGACAAAATTGTTCATGTAAAAAACTTTGAAGGGGATGAACTGGTGCAGCAGTGTTTACACAGCAAAACAAATATTTTGTGAACACAGAATACTAATTAATATCGAGTACTAAATGAGGTTTTTGGGAAGTACTGGGCCCAATTTCATGGCTCTGCTTACCGTAAGCACAGGCACTTACGGAATTCTGTGCTTACGGCAAGCGTATTTCACTTCGGCTTCTACGCTTACAAGGCTAGCGCAGAAATTTCTCTGCACGTGCGTACTCAACGTTACTCGGCATTCTACGCTTACAAGGCTAGCGTGCGTACTTAACGTTACTAGGCATTCGGAACGAAACCGAAATAGTTCTAGGAGTACCCCCCCCCCAACCCCCTGAACCGAGTGTAACCTGTAACCAGTCATTTTGCATACAATTTCAACAGATTTTAACCATTCAATAATAATCTACTCATTCAAATTATCAGCAACTGTTTTTTTTTAAAGCTGCTGCAGATTTTATTGCTGTTCGTTTACCAAAAAAAAATGTGTACAAAATTTCTATGGAAGAAAAATAAGAGAGCACAATCAGTCTTTTGAAATTTTACACTGGATCCAGACACAGAGAAAGGACAGCCCAGGGGCTGATTTCATAAAACCTGCTGGAAAAACTTACTGTATTAATATTTAATAAGCAAAGAAAAATATTGCTTAAAAACAATAAAAAGGTTACCAGCCTAAATTATACCATGGAGGAAGAAGGGAAAAGTTTCCGTATAGCGCCACCACTTTTTAATTTGATATGAAATAATATAATCTAATTTACCTCAATGAGATATCCCTTTTTGTAAAAAAAATGAGTGAAAAGGTGGTGACGCCATACGGAAAGTTATCCGGAAGGAGTTTACATTTTAGTGACTGGTGCCCCACTCAATTTTTGCTTAGCAAAGAAATTTGTCTCGCAGTATTTTCTGCTTTATTATCGGGCCCTACAGTGAATGTGTTGTGGAGGTCTTGATTTTAGTTTTTCAATTGGATAATCAAAAGCGTAGCCCTAGCTAGATAGATCCATCTACTTCAATCAACCACCACTGTCTAGGCTAGAAACTAAAAAGAAGCCTTGTAAAAGTTGTATTGTATTTTGTAGTTTCTACTTTGATCTAATTCCACCATTACTCAAATTCCCCAAATGGAATACCAACTTACTTCAAGCACAACAACTCCGCATCTAGCTGACCCTCCCCCAATACGCTTGGTGGTCGCCTGTTAGTGTTAGCCGATACTACGGCAAAACATCCAACTCCACACGCCAGCAGCAGAATGACAACACGGGCAGCCCTCATTTTGTAAACAAGATCTCGCCTCTGTTTTTTTCAACGACCTGCCACTACATAATGTTCCAGGCACAGGGTGAAAAAATCGTACGTTTATGATTCCAGTTCCTCGATTCAAGTTCTTGTGGATTTACCAAAGTGTGTTTGTAGTCTTCTCGCTGGACTAGAAAAACATCATATTATGAACAACTTTTGCTTTCAGAGTCTCGTCCGAATGGTAGCAGTGCTAGTGCTAAACTCTGCCTCTGCTGCGCGGCTGATGATCAAAAATATAATGGAATGATCATTTTATTTGTGTGCGCTAAATATCCAATGTGTGTGATGATGTGTGCGCAGTTAGTTGTAGCTATACCTCTACAGACGCGCACTCGATCGGCGTAAGATATAGACTTAATTTCAAGTCTGAGCTCGTGGTTATTCCTCCGCATCAGCCACGAAATTCGCCCCACAGAGATTATCACGCGCCCCCAACTGGAAATCTCTATGATCCCCATTGTAGGTTATTACGTTAATCTACAAGAGGGCGCGTTTTCATACAATAATGTTTTGGCTATTAGTGAGGTAGACTAAAAGCCACGATCGCAGACTTTGAATCAAGTCTACGTACGTATGATGTGAGTCACCTATGAGCGTTTTCGAATCGAAGGCTCAGGCTTGAGGCTTGGGATTTTCAGGCTCCGGCTCAGTGAGGCTCAGGCTTCACAATAAACAACATGGCGACGAAATTGCTTCGAACACTTCGGCTTCACGGCGGGATTAGGCTTCATGTGGCCCTCGTGGTGGATCATGGGGGAAATAATAATGCACGAGAACAAACGTGCGTCGTCTGCTTTTTGTGTGTGAGGCATTTATTTAATGATTGTATAACAAAACAAAAAATAACACCACCACAAAACACATAATCATACCATTTGTATTGTAACAAACGCATATTTGCTTTCTGATGGTTTAATATTGTAAAAATACCTCAATAACTTAGAGCAGCCCACTTTTTAGCTTCACTTGATTGTAAAATGACTTATTTTAGTGAAAGCCAACAAATGATGGTTGTTTTCATCAACAACGAAACGGACCAAAAATGTTCTGAAAACATAGCTTTATTTTGTTGTAATATATGTCAACAACATGCCTTGCATTGAAACTGGAAAGCAGGGAAATTTCGAAAGGTATGTTCTGTTATTTGAAAACTATAGTATTCTTTTAGAATAAAAATAGCATTACTCTGACTATCAAGTAAAAACTGCATACAAGCTATACTGCACTACAATGAAAACTTTATTTTATCATAAATTGAGTTACTTTTAAACAAAAGAAGTATCAATTTACAGCAATTGATTGTTTAAATAACTTTTTTTAAGATTACAAAGACGGTGCTAATAAATAATTGTTTGTGTTCTCCCATTAGGCTGGAAAAATGTTAGGTTACTTAACAACTTTTAAGTTCATTGCAATTAGGATGATCTCCACTTTAAAGTCAAGAAACATGATTATTTCGTCAACTGTTAGGTTAGTATTTCGGAATTGTCAAGTTTTTTCTAATTGTATTTTTCAGCTGTAGAATAGTTGCTAGCAAAAAATTGCAAATAAGGACAGGTCAGTTTGCTTTATGTTACTTTACAGAGTTAGAATTGAGCTTTATATCTTTTATCGACACTGGTGAAGTTTCTTCTGCTTAATCACCACTGATATTTCCTCTACTGATGACTCAGCCTGAGCGACTAGTGTGACAGACAAGTGTCGAAGTGGAGACTATTGATTGCCTTGTCGAGTGACAAATACCATTTTTTAACTACTCACGTTACTCGACGTGCTACCATGACTACTTAAAAACAGTCACGACTAGGAAACTTTCTAGGACGATAGGTGGCAGCAGACTTACCGGCTAAAGCCATGTTCGCAGAATTATGTGCAAGCTCATAACTACGTAAACAATGGAAGTTTACCCGGTAAGTCTGCTGCCACCTAGCGTTGGAAAGTCTCCCATTGTGTCGCTCTTGCCTATTCCCTACAACTTCAATCCTTTTAGCACAAATTTTACTTGATTGGGCCTGTGGCAAACAACTTGCCGCAATGTATCTTAGGAGTTTAAAATAGTCACAACTAGTGTCAAAGTCGTAACTACAATGTTTTTGACACTAGATGAGTAGTAAACTTCACTTGTTGCCCAGGCCTACTGGTGACATCTTATATTGTTCTGAAATGAACTAACAGGTCTTTCGCTTTGATGCGGAACTGGCTAGCACATGTTACGCTTCTCACATTGATGCTTTTCTGCAGATCCTTGTAACTGAAATGAGAAGAAGATACAATCTTATGAGTATGATCAAATAGTCAATGCTTGAGTAGGATCAAATAATCAATGCTTGAGTATAATCAAATAATCAATGCTTGAGTACATGTATGATCAAATAATCAACGCAGCCCTCAACATTATAAATTGCAAAATTATAGCATTATCATACCATTTGGGTGATCATTGTACAATGTATCTCAACAAAATTGATTTTTAGCTCTTGGGATTTAATGTTGGTTTAGAGAGTTTTCTTTCTATTACCCCCCCCCCCCCTTAGATATAAAAAAACAAAGGTTAACATTCAAGAGGGGATTGACTTGGAAGTCTCTCGAACTCCAGATCACCACTGATTATCGGAAACATCTCAAAAGGATGTCGGGTTAGCCTTGCTAAGCCTTGCTAAGGCAGTCAAATTGTCACTCCGAAAAAACGCAACTACCGTATACATTGTACACTGAGCGTAAAATTAACCACATCCGGCACATCGCACGACACGACGCCCCCGTACACAGCCTCCGCATGCGGTTAGTGGTACGAGTGCGGATTACTTCAGCAATGTGACAGTGTATACGGGTGGGTCGTGCGGTGTGATTACACACTACGCACAGTGTATACGGGTGGGTTTAGACCGTCGTCTTTTTCTGAGTGAATAATACCACAGCCTTGATATTTATAGTATTCATTTTGGTTTTAACCCATAAACACCGATGTGGTGTTTGCACTATATACTCAATACTTACCGGAGTAAAAACCAAACTGAATACTCGTAACCTGGTGCAATTTTAATATCATTTGCAGTTCCGGCTGCTAAAATTTAGGATTCAAACTGCCTCAGCTACTGGGCAAACTCCGTGGTCTAGTTTAGCATGAAACTGCTCTAGAATTGCAAAGGTTGTGGGTTCGAATCCCACCTGAGTAATTTGCCTGTGATTTTTGTTTTCACAAAACTCAGGTAAGTACTGAGTATACAGTGCTTATATAACACACATTGGTGTATATGGGTAAAAACCAGTTTTGTGATTCATACCGTACCTGACAGATATGGGCAGTGTTCAAGTATCCTTTTGCCCCTATTAGACTTGAACCTCGGCCGGGTGGTTTTCCTCACACCAAAGTCACTCTTCCAACTCTACATTGTACAATGAAAGTTAATACAAGTAAGAATGTTGATGAATGCCAGTCCTCTTCTACAAAAAAGTTGGAATCCTTAATCCACAAGCAAAAGGTGTTTTTCTAGCAAAGTCCCCCCCCCCCCCCCCATCTCAACACCCAACCCATATAGCCTCTGCTTGATAAGTTGATGCAGGTGTACATGTATCATCATTCATTCATTCATGGCTAATATTTAAATTTATGTAATCATGTAACCTTTTTTTTTAGTTGCCAAGAAATGTATTTCCCTTCAGAAAACTCAAATAAATTACTACCCGGTACATCAGTCAGAAGTAAACAATATGAAATATTATTATTAAAAAAGTAGGCCTACAACAAAAACATTCTTGAAAAAAGGAACAAAGCGAAATATTATTCATAAGTAACAAGAGTGTTCAATGTAATGTTTATATAAAATAATCGGTTCAGCTTAAACGAAACCGCAAGATGTATAACTAATAATATCACTATCCAGCTCTCAGCCTTGGGATTATAAAAAATAATAAACAACTGTCGTTTTTAATCAGCAGACAAGGAATTTTAATTTTCTGCCAACGAAAAATAAACCATAACCAAGTTAAGAAGACAGGCCCTACTTTCACAAATATTATCCTGTCAAATAATTCCCGAATGTAGCTTATCTTCATCAGTAAATGTTGAGAATAAAACCAAAAGACAATTTTCACGAATTAGATGCAGCACTAAGGTTATGGGCACACGTCATTTTTAACGCGAAGTAAATTATCATAAAAATTTACATTATATATCAAAACTTACCTTAATATCATTGATGCAAATTGTTCGCCTTCTCATGGGTGATATATCAGGTGAAGACTGTTGTTATTAATAGTAAAACACAATCAAAAGAGCCAAATTTGTCAATTTTATTGAACGGTAACCGAGGATTTTAATGGCTGCCGCAAGAAAAAGATTTATCATCACGAATCTGACGTCATGAAGCCTGGCGAAGCCACCTCTTGAGGAGGCTTCGCCTGGCGTTTTCAGCCAAAATCGAAGCCTCAAATTCGAAGCCCGATCCGGAGCCTCCGATTCGTACGCGGCTTCAAAATGGCTGCATCAGTCTGAAGCCCAAGCCTGAGCCTGAGCCTTCGATTCGAAAACGCTCTATACCTCGTAAACATCATTTCCTATGAACACTGGTACCCTACATACCCTCCTCGTATTGCACTGGGCTACGGTCGTGTTTACCACTTCAGATTATGCAATCGCACAAAGACGCTGCGAAGCAGCAGCAGTTTCCACTGAAAAAGGATTTGGGTTTTTCAACAAAAGCCCTCTATTATTTTCAGTGTGATGTACCGTTGGAATGTTGTGGACAACCGGTAGATGTTCATTTTTGGTTGACTCATCGAATTCCCTTTTTTCGAAGCCGCGCTTGATCTAACCATGTAACAAGTTGATCCGCCCTGCCTGCATGGTAGCCTAATAATAAGAGTTACTTTTATTGGGAAATTACGTTTTGAGTCCCACAACAAGCCTGTTAAAGTTGAATAATTTATTGGACTATGTGGGTCAGTCCCGGTTCAGTCGTTCATAAGTGTCTTCATTGCCATTTTCCCAACACTACAGTCTGCCTTCCTCCATGTCCGAGAATTTATTTCTCTCTGTAGTCATTCTCGTCTTACTATTCCATCTGCCCTTCACACACATCCCCACAGTGGACCGCGGTTCGAATCCAACTCAGTCTGCCGTCTGTTGATTTAGGTTTTCAGTACCTAAGAGTGATCTCGATGGGTTTTCCCTTGTGGTTTTTCACCAGTGCGACATTGCATTCCGACGATCATTTCATATTTGTATTTTAGTCTGTTCATAATAGGCCTACAAAGTAGAAGTGTAATAATAGAGCCCCCTCCTGGTTGTCTCTCTTTCAATACCACGGTTGATGTATTTTGTTGCCTTGTTCACTTTCCGGCATATGTCACTTTTACAAGAAAATGGGTACATGTAATTTGACAATAATAAGTATTCATCATTTAATACTGTACAGTGATTTGCTAGAGTAACAAAACGTATTGTGATTGATATACTTGTTAATTCAAAGAATTCATTGCAAACCTTAATGCTTGAGTAACTTCAGTGTTGTGGTTGCGATTACATAGATTAGGGCCTAACATTTCCCGTCAAAGAAAGTACGGCAAAAAAAGTGAGGAGTCAAGGACAATCATGTTAACAAACATACCCATGCCGATCCCTCATGGGGCGCCTGTAACGGAAGCAGTTTATCAAACGTTGAAGTCCCCGGCCTTCATTTTCCCGGAAGATCACGTAATAATATTGAAGACCTATTTCCGAGAAACACACAAAAGCTGTTTCTCTGATAATTCCACCTGCCATGCGTTCGGGGCAATTTGTACATCTTTACTTTCAATCTAAATTTTTAATTTAAAAATTCTTTCCACAAAATATTGAGATTTTCAGTCTCAATGTTTAATTTCAATTTTTAAATCCACAAAGCAGCTGGTTGAGCCACACTGGACAAAGTATAAACTGCTTATCTAAAAGAGACATGTCACAGGATGGCCTACTTTCTTTTTAGCGTGCAGGCTGATCCCGAAAGTCACAATATACAAAATACAAGAAAATAACACTTTTTTTATATAATATATTTATAGCAACGTTAAAAAGGGTTAAAGACAGTGGACACTATTGGTAAATGTCAAAGACCAGTCTTCTCACTTGTTGTATCTCAACATATGCATAAAACAACAAACCTGTGAAAATTTGAGCTTGATTGGTCATTGAAGTTGCGAGATAACTATGAAAGAAAAAAACCTTGTCACACGAAGTTGGGTGCTTTCAGATGCTTGATTTCGAGACCTCAAATTCTAAACTTGAGGTCTCGAAATCAAATTAGTGGAAAATTACTTCTTTCTCGAAAACTACTCCACTTCAGAGGGAGCCGTTTCTCACAATGTTTTATACTATCAACCTCTATCCATTACTCGTTAGCAAGTGAGGTTTTATGCTGATAATTATTTTGAGTAATTACCAATGTGTCCACTGCCTTTAAACGGAAGGCCATATAATTGGTATTAATTTGTACTTTCAGCGTTATTTTGACCAATTTATGGGTCATTTTGTAACAGATTCCATATCGAGTCAGCATGCCAGGCCCCATCACGAGATCCGATTCCGGCCGGGTCAAGTTCTGACCCGAAAGAGTTTAAAGGATACAACGCATTATCAAGTTAACAATACCCATCAGCAATTCATTCGTTCACATTAATTTCCCAGTTGTTTAAAAAAAACTACTTTGGTGCATGAATAAACAATAAAAATGTAGAGACGACCAACTTACTGATTCTTACGTCCACATTACTCATAATAGTAGGCGTTGGCCTCCCATTATGCAGATTTATTTGATTGCCGCGTAATAAAATCCTTGGAATTCCAGAAAAAAAATTATGCGCGCAGTTTGATTGGCAGGGCAATTTCAGAACCCTGGATGCAGTAGTAGCGAATGAGCTCATACGATACCGTTGTCATTAGTGCATTGGTTTAATTGCAGAATGGGCAGGTCGGTTATTGTAATTACCGGGTGAATTTAATCCATTTTGACATAAACATTGGATGAGTCATCACTAGGCCTATATATAAAAGATGATACAAAATGGTTTAATAAAATGCTTTCCTCAACAACAATTAAAAACATTTTGAAAAAGCCACAACTGAACAAGAAAAAAAAGCAAATGGTACAACAAATTAACGAAAAGGTCAGTATAAAAACAATGTTACAATTAATTATTTTGATAAAAATGTTCGGTAAATATTATTAAGGCAGTATTATTTTTCATGTGTTAGGTTTTTCTATTGATAAAGATAATGAATTTTGCGAGACATTTTCAGACTTGGGAAAACAACTCGGGAAGCGGGTTATTCCGGTTTTGAAATAAAATCCAGATTTTTTTCTTGCGACGGAAATAATGATCTTTGCGAAACGAGTGCTCGGGGGAAAAGTGGCAGCTTGATAATTCCGGTCACGTTTTCAAACAAACAATACAGAAACGTTGACGTAGTCAACGTTAAAATATTGTGCCAAAGTGTTTGGTTAATTGCCAACTGCGCACTCCACTCGTTGGGGGCGTTCTTTCGACACGATCATAGAAAAAGATGGACACGATTGAAACTTCATTCTAAATGGGAGGGAGTGACACTGACAATCCCCCCCCCCTCATTTTTACCGCAACCTCTTATTGCTGCATGATGTATTAGACCATTTCTACCTCCATGATTAGACCATGTGACTTTTCCCAATAGGGGTCATAGATGTGAAAAACAAAAATTGTATCCGAGGGGTCAGCTGTTTCCATGGCACCGTTTCTTACCATGAGGCCCGACAGAGTTTTAAGCGATTCCCCCAAGAATGGAATGAAACGATTTTTAGCACCCTACGGTAACCCATGTACCAAAATATAGCCATAATATAAAAATAAACAATTTTACCAAGTTTAACAGCATTTTGACAAAACATGGGGACGATTTTTATAACCGATATGGAAAAAGCATTAAAATAATTCATCTTGTGGCGAATACAAAACGCATCTTGTGGAACTTGGTGAAATAAAAATAATTTGCAAGTTTCATAAAAATCGTTAGAGAACGAAAATATGGAGGGGTGGCGCTATGTTCCTGCCCATCAAGAAACGCCCGGTACTGATTGGGTTAACCTCCAAACTATTATTTAATGGAAGATTCATCGATTTCTTGGATCTCCGAGTAATAAGTTTATCCTATGACATACATTACTGTCACATACCAAGGTAAAACAGATCAATTCTCTAAAAGGTTACTTGCAGAAAACTCACAGCAAATCTTTTGTTCGCAGTGAGCACCATACAAATGTGTACTTAGCAACCAGTGGTCAGGTGACCAATCAATAATAGTTTTCAGGAAGTACATGTTGTGGCTGCCATGAATAAACTAGTGTGGTGAGCAATGGATGAACACGAATTAGTATCCGAAGTGATGGTCACCGTTTGCGCTACATTAAACTCAACCCAGTCAACCAGTCAGTCGGTTTATGTCACTCCTGGGGGGTCCACATTATTTTGTTCAATCCTGTAACTTTCAATTGAAAAAAAAATAAAAAAATCAATCGATTAAAAAAGGGAACCCTTAAAAAAAAATCAGGACACTTTTTGAGGATGGCAATTCTAAACAGCAGGAAATACAATTGCTGGCGGTCCCCGGTCAGATTGACTTTCACACAATACATTATTTCACCAAAGTTTTATGTAACTTTATAAAGGGTCGCTTCGAATCTCATAAAAAAAATGTTGCTCTTTTTCCCCTTCACTTATGTCGTCTTTTTATGTTATTTTATTATGACACAATTTTATTGAGTTCCACACTTGCTCTATATGGTTCCACTAATAAAAGAAGTATAATGTTACTTTTGTACAAGTTGATTTTAGAAGAATAAAGTCGCTGCTGCTATAAAATATTGATACACTGGAAAGACTGGGTGAAGTTGAATGATTACTAAGGACGCATGGAATATTAACTTCGGATACTTATTCGTCATGTGCGTGTTTACGACCTAAGTAATTCATCCCCACCAATCTTGGAGTGCTTTGGAGCAACAGTGGTGAAACTATCGAAGTTTAACATTATGTGTTTTCAGGTGGTTGGATAAAAGATGTTTTGTAAGTAGGTTTGATTCTTTTCGTACCTTTCTTTATGTTGTGACAAGGGGATATGTGCTGCAATCTGCTGCCTCCATGACGATGAGTGCATTTCTGCATTAAAAATGTCGTGGAACGCACCTGACAAATTATTTGATTTATCATATTCATATTATTATGTTCAGATATTATGTGACACCGTTCCCAATAAGTGGAAGGGATAACTTTCCGTATGGCGCCACCACCTTTTCACTCATTTTTACAAAAAGGGATATCTCAATGTGGTAAATTAGATACTATATTATTTCATATCGAATGAAAAAGTGGTGGCGCCATACGGAAACTTTTCCAGGCAGGTTAACTTTCAACAAAGGTGCTGTCAACCTACTTCTATCTAGAAACTATAAAATAAAGCTGGAGCCTTTAGTTTCTAGATCATGTAGTATGTACTCACTGTCAACCATGCCATGGTCCATGGTCATGGAGGAATGTGTGTCAACTCACTTCATTCAGTCGGTGACACTGACAGTGGGGGGCTATTTCATTTAGCAGTAACTGGGGCTCTCCATCCCTCTGTTTCTGTACTCATTTTTATAATAATGTGGACCTGCATCTTCGTTTGTCTAGGGTAAAGGCGGTGTCAGTTGAAATAATTGATAACTTTCCGTATGGCGCCACCACTTTTTCACTCATTTTTACAAAAAAGGGATATATCATTGAGGTAAATTAGATACTATATTATATCATATCGAATGAAAAAGTGGTGGCGCCATACGGAAACTTTTCTGAAATAATGCCAGCACTGGCTCTAAAAATAGAGTTTACTGTACTCTGTTTTTTTTATTGTTTTTTTTTTATGTTGACATCTGCGGTCATTCCGTTGGTCAACATTTCTGGAATAAAACATAGTACAGCGCCCCAGTTACTGGGGTTAGTCATGTTAGTGTAACGTCTAGCTTCCAGAACACTAACCAATAAATGAAACCCGTATTAAATAGTGTCCGATCTGCACTCGACAATCGAGCACCCTTGGCTTTGCGTCCTCACTTAAGTCTCCATGCTTAAGTTAAGCCAGGATCCTGCTGAGTTTCCAACGTAAATGAAATGTAAACAAAATATTACCAATACGCTGGACCCCCTTCGATTTTATGGGGCTAGCCAGTGCTTTCAAGATACAGCTTACAGGACATCCTTTATGTATAGTATAGATTGCCGTGGTGCTAAGGGCTTTTGCTGTGGTACCCTTTGCAAAGTTCCATTACAAATTCAAACTTTCCTCATAGCAGTACCCATAAGCCTAATTCGCAATTGCAGCTGCGCCTGTCTGTTACTGCTAAAAACGCAATTTGTTTCTCTCCCGTGACCTTTTGCACGGGAGATATACAAATTCCATTGTCACCAGTAAAAGACAGGTGCAGCTGCAATTGCGAGTAGGCTTATTATCAGATGAAAATTGACCTTTCCCCTTCTACAATTAAACTTAAGGTCTGTAAAAGATTCCGGTCTACTATATAGTTAAATAATTTTTTCTCTCTTTTTCCCCCCTCCTAAAGGCCTGGTTTTATCAACTAAAAATGCATCCCTGCTGAACCCTGGATGCCACTAACTGTAGAAGATGGATAACAAAAGTGATGTCGTCCCCATAGAGAGGACCTCTACAAAGTGGGGGTCTGTCACCATGATGGATAGAGGGGATGCCCCAGCCCAGGTGGTCATCGAGAAGACACTCAAAGCCCAGTCGGAGCGACGGACAGAGGAGACCAAAGAACAACTGGTTAAGATCACTGACAGAGTTGAACAGGTAAGACTTCATCAGTGAGTTCAGGGGTGCATTCTACTTGTTGGCAAGTGTGCGCAAACGTAACTAAAGTTTGCCCACACTCGGCAACAATTTTGAGTGGATGAGTTGTGCGCCGCTACCGTCGGCGAGTAATGGCAACCTTAGGCAAACTTACTTCTGAGGTGCTGGTGTGTGGTTTTAAAATGACCGATAAAGCAGATGATACTATTTTCTTGCCACAAATATAAGTATAGTGCTTTCAGTGGTTGATAACAAAGGCAGTTTAAGTTGCAATAACCAAAAAACTTGCTTACAGAGCACTTTAGAGCTGTTGAAATTGTAAAACATTGTTAGAAACTACACACTTATAATGATGAAGTTTAAGAGAAAGGGGAAATTTTTCACACACAAAATTTAATCTGTGAAAAGCTTCAGGCTCAGGCATCTGAAAACATTCAATTCTATGCAACAAGGATGTTTTTCCCCATTATTTTTTTGCAACCTCGATGACCAATTGAACCCAAATTTTCACAGGTTTGTTATTTTATGCATATGTTGGGACACACCAAGTGAGGATACTGGTCTTTGACAATTACCAAAATATATCCTGCCTTGCTTGCATTCCTTTCTTTGTTGTCATTGTGTACGTGTGAAACTTTTTTTAAACGAGGTATTCATTTAAAAACAATGTGTTTAAATCTGTTGATGATGGGTTTTTTTCACAGGCAATGGCAGCTTTTGAACTGGATGAGAAGTTAATGAATGACAACAAGGCTGCATTCTTTGTTCCTGACTTGGTAAGAAGACAACAAACTATGATGGAAGTGGGCACATTTAATAATGTTAGCACTGGGAGCTCTACACAAAATCATGCAATTACTATCTTGTTTTCAAAAGTTTGGTCTTGGGTAGAGTTCATTCCATAGGACTTGAAAACATTCACCCAAATACTGACCAAGGTTTCAAAAGGTGAAACTTGTAAAAAATCCCTTTCTGTGGTAAAAAGTGAAATTACATCATTGGTAATTGTTGTATTTTAAAAGAAAATATTAATTTTGTGGGATAGGAGGACCTCATGGTCCGTAGTTAGCTCTGGTGTTCCTCAAGGAAGCGTTCTTGGGCCTCTGTTATTCAATTTATTCATCAATGATATATCTTACAACCTCAGTTCTAACTGTGTTCTTTTCGCTGATGATGTATTAATTTATCGTCCAATCCGTTCCTGTTTAGATGTAAGTTCCCTCCAGCATGACCTCGATGAGCTAAGCACTTGGAGTGTTTCCAATGGTATGACGTTCAACCCTACAAAGTCCAAAATCATGCATATTTCCCGTAAACACTCTCTCGACCCCCCTGTTTACACTCTTTCAGGTTTTCCTGTGCAACCCACATCCTCTGTCAAATACCTTGGAGTCACTCTGAATGCTCAGCTCTCTTGGAATAACCATGTAAAAAATGTTGTTTCAAGTGCCAATAGAACATTGGGCCTTATTAAGACCATTGCTTTCAATTCTTCTGTTTCGGCTAAGTTCTGTCTTTATAAATCCCTAGTTCTCCCAATTTTAGAATATGGCATGCCAGCTTGGCTCCCTCATACATCTCTCCAGACTCAGGCCCTCGAACGGGTACAAAAACGTGCTACTCGGTTTATTCTTGGGCAGAGGATGGGTGAGATGTCCTACCCCGATAGACTTAAGTCCCTCAACTGGTCGTCTCTGTCAATTCGTCGTAATTTTTCTGTTTTGTATTTTATCATTAAGTGTAAGTTTAACCTTATTCACTGCGATGTGGCAGACATCATTTCTGTCAACCATAGATATCCTAATGTTCTCACCTTCAAACACCTGTATGCTAGAACCGATGCTCTGCACTTATCTGCTCCTCATCTTTTTCCCAGACTTTGGTCTAGTTTGCCAGAAAACATTCGTAATTCACTACTGCTCTTGCCCTTCCACAGCTTTCTCAAATCACTTAGATTTTCTGTCTGTCAACCTCATGAATCTACTGAATAGTAGCTTTAGCCCTATCACTTGTGCAATATTTTAAGTCGTTTTAATTTATCTACAAGTTTAGGTTTTATTTATTTATTTATTTCCCTTTATTGTTTATCCTTACCCCATCTGTTATTTTTACTTATTTATTTATTTTTAATTTAATTTATTTTTTATTCTTAATATATATTTAGCATTTTCTATTGATTTTTAATTTTCTGCTTTTATTATTGCTTTGTGTACTATATTATGTTAAATCTATATTAATTTTATTGTGTACCCCAGATGTGGGGCAACAGATCTACGGATCATAGTATGTATTTGCTTTTGTTGTCCCTTGCCCATCTTGGGGTATAATGTTGTCAATGTATTTTGTTTTGTACTGTTATGGCGAATAAAATAATAATAATAATAATAATAATAATAATAATAATAACATTGAAGTCTTACATGTAGAACAGGTATCTACCAAACAATGTACTCAAGGCGCTGAGTATATTATACAAACTTTTAGAAAGATAGGTTATTGCAGTGATGAATTATGAGACGAAATTATGGAAAACAACGTTACAGCGACCTGTTTCATTTGTCAGTTTGTGACTGCCTAGAAAAGCAAGAGTAAATGGTGATAATTTTAATCAGTCGGCGATATAGGACAGGAGGATATTGGAGGATTTCAATTTTTTCATAATATTTTTGAGAATAGTATGTTTACAGCTAGCTAGTAGAATGTCTCTTGTGCTGCCGAGGTGTTCAATTTTCATACAGTGCAAGTGGTTGCCTCCAAGTTGCCTGAAAAATGTGCCATGTGGACATGGCACTTAGGGTTGTAAAATAAAAAAGCAGAATGACACATCAGTGTTCACACAGAACCAGTAAACCTTACATACTACCTGAACGTCTTTCAATGGATGAATCAATGAACAAAACAAAATCAAAGAAACAAAATGCAGCTTGGATTCGAAACTTTGCATGGTGAATGAATACAATTAGGTGAAGGTTTGTGGTAACATCATGTGTAAACCTCTTTCGAGTAGTGTTGGTTCTTATGAGAACTGGTGGTTGACAACTCACCGGTTCAACTCACAGGTTCTTCTCAGAACCAATACTAGTCAAAAGAGATGCACACATGGTGCTACCCCAAACCTCACCTTAAAGGCAGTGGACACTATGGACCGATCCGACCTGTCAATCAAACTGTGCGCGTTCACCCATTTGACCAATCACAGCAATGATTGTGGTCGGACAAACTCGGTCATGCGTGCGCGTAAATTTGGCACGCGCGGCAGAATCATGCAGAATGTCATTTGGAGTGCTCGTACACGTGTCTTGCTCACATGTGCGGTGGGCGGAGCTTAGTGGAAAGCCGGAACGGTCCACTGGTAATTACTCATAATAATTATTAGCATAAAACCTTACTTGGTATTAGCGAGTAATGGGGAGCTGTTGATAGTATTAAACATTGTGAGAAACCGCTCCCTCTGAAGTGAGTTAGTTTACGAGAAAGAAGTACTTTCCACAAATTTAATTTTGAGACCTCAGAATTAGATTTTGAGGTCTCGAAATCAAGCACCTGAAAGCACACAACTTCGTGTGACAGGGGGTGTTTTTTCTTTCATTATTATCTCGCAACTTCGATGACCAACTAAGCTCAAATTTTCATATGTTTGTTATTTTATGCATATGTTGAGATACAGCAAGTGAGAAGACTGGTCTTGGACAGTTTCCAATAGTGTCCAGTGTCTTTAATTGTAGCTTTGATGGTTTTCTTATTTTCAGATTGAGCTTGAGAAGATCATCAAGGACACGATACTGAAGAGGAAGTACCAGCAAGAAGTGACCATCTTCATTGTGGGATACGAGACCAAGAACGGACAGCGACTGAAACTACTATCACAGATCAATGATGTGAGCAGACATTCTCTTAAGATTAAACTATATAAATAATAGTGAACTTGCATGTTCTTTTACATAACGTTACACAACACATAGGACCAACGGCTTTACGTCCCATCCGAAGGATGAAGCAATGGTTAAGTGTCTTGCTAAAGGACACAAGTGTCACGACTGGGGATTCGAGCCCACACTCTGCTGATCAGAAACACCAGAGTTTGAATTCGGTGCTCTTAACCGCTCGGCCACGACCTTTCCGAAAATATCCCTGTGTGTGTTTTCTGTGCCCAACAATTTAAAAATACTCAGTCTAGTAAAATGTCTTGATTTTTTTTTCTTGAAATGTGTCCAGTTTTTCAGCACCTACATCAACAGCATAGATGAAGAAGAGATCACGCCGAAACCAGCCGTTGAGAACGAGATGGAAGAGATTTCAACCAGGGTCCAGGAAGCTATGGACACTGCATCCAGTGCTGCCCAGAGGCTGAACGACATCGGGACAGACTTATTCAACTTTGTAGAAAAGTTACATGGAGGGAAAGCTGCGTCAAAGTGAGTTTTATTTTCAGGTGGATATTACTGATACCTTGAATGTTGAATTGTTGTCCTCTCCTAATAACAGTGCTGCTGTCCTGGAGAGGGTGGATTGCAAAATCCATTGTGCCCTGTGCTGTTAATATTTTGCTTATCAGATTAAGATATTGTCAATTTGTCCTGAGAGAGATTGGAAGCGCCATCCCTCTTATAGCTGACAGTGGTTCTCTCTGGAACCATTGCAGAGTTGTTGCAAAAATGTTGATTTATAGAACAGGGCCCAATTTCATGGCTCTACTTTCCCTAAGCAAAGATTCGGCACTAACGGAAGCAGGGAACTCTGTGCTTCATCAAACTTAATCTCACGGGTTAACAGGGAATTTTTGCTTGTGTGCGTGCATACTCCACGCTACTAGGCATTCTTCGCTTACACAGCTTGCGCAGAAACTCGATGAAAATGAAGATTGTAAGCGCAGTACTCAACGATGAGCAGAGCCGTTAAATTTTGCCCCGATCTTTGCAGAAGTTTGGGGATAGGATTTGAGGACACAGAAAAGAATCACCGACTAATAAGACCATGGCCCAATTTCATGGCTCTGCCTACTGCCAAATTAAGCGCTTGCGATAACCTTTTCCGCTTACTGTGCTAGCGCCAAATTTATGTGCTAGCCGTGTAGGCAGAGAACGCCTAGTAGCGTGGGGTATGCACGTGCACAAGCAAAATTTCCATGCTTGCCCGTGAAAAACACTTGACGAAAGCGTGGAATCCCCTGCTTCCATAAGCTCCAGCCAGTTCTTTGCTTACGGTAAGCAGAGCCAAGGAATTGGGCCCATCTGTACAAATAAAAGTAAGAGTTAAAGACACCTGAGAACATGAGCGTAAACAGAGGTCATCATAGCATACCAAATGGAAAGGTTAGATCAAGCTCTGACATTGTTGAATACAGTGGTGATCTGCGCTAGTCTCTTTTTTGTATGACATGCCTAAACATCACAAGGCCGGAAGGCCCTTTCAAAGTGAGGGCTACACTTAACTGATGACAGCCCAAAATTAACTGTCACCTGGGGTGCTTTGCCTCCTACTCCTGGGGCTGAAACAGGTTAAACCCTTTTAGGACGTGGACATTGATATCACCGACTAGGAGCCTAGCTGGTAGAGCAGAAAGCATTATGGTTAAAATGCCTTGCTCAAGGGCGCAAGTGTCATGACCGGGATTCCAACCCACACTCAGCTGTTGCCAACATCAGAGCTTGGGTTCAGTGAACTAGACCGCTTAGCCACAACACTTGAAGTAAATGAAGAGTATTGGTAGTCTACAAGCCTTCAAACTGGTATTCATACACAGGGCCCTTATGATGCCCCTAAATGGGGTGGTAGATGAATTGTCTAAATGTGATTTTTGTTTACTCTTCTAGGAGTAAGAAGAAGTTGGAGAAAGCTCTGATGCAAGCCAAAGATGACATCATGAACCTGACAGAGAAACTCATGGGAGCCCAAACAGGTAAATCATGCCCTTTGCTTCTCCCTGCCTATGCCTGATATGTATAGTTCAGGGCAAAAACAGAATATGTTTTGAAACCTTGCATGGTGGAAGTATAAAAAGGTGAAGTTTGCACCATGTGTAAATCTCTTTTGAGACGACACAGTTTGTTAAACCTGGTTGGAGAAGAGTTAGGAATTACACTGCAACCCCTTTCTCACCAAAGTTCTGTAGCCAGCCTTTGTCTGTTTTACAGATATTTCCATGGTAAATGTTCCACCAGTCTATCCAACCTTGTTGCTCCTGTCAGGATGTTTGAGCGTGAGACCAGGCTTTCTGCTTGTTCTCATCCTTATACTGTGGCTGTGCCGAGATGTAGAACAAAGAGCTACTCCAGTAGCTTTTTCCCTTGTACTGCATCTCTTTGGAACTCCTTGCCTGGTGCATGTTTCCCTTCATCCTATGATCTTCCATCTTTTAAGAGGAATGTCATTTCCAACCTTCAGCTCCACTGAGTTTCTGCATGTCTATGTTTTCTTCCTTGTAGCCCTTAACATAGAGTGGATTTTAGCCTTGTTTTGGGCGACTTGCATAACAAAAATAAAAAAATAATAAAAAAAATTCCTCAAGACTTAGGCTTCTACATTTTTAGTGATATTTGACTTTCACTCTTTCCGACAATGGATCTCCTATATCCAATAACACATCCCCTACTAGACCTGGGTCATCTAAACCCTAAGTCTCCTCTACGTGTATGTCTCCTTCCCTTCCCAGGACAGAATTCCAACTTTCCAACTTTGAATTAAAAAAATAAAATTCAGTTCCAACTTTCCAACTTTGAATTAAAAAAACAAAATTCAGTTCAGACTTTTAAATACCTATAGGGCAACAAAAGGGGATAAGATCGTCCAGAAAGCCAAAAAGGAAAAGTCAAATCTGACATATTTTTCTTTAGAATCAAAGACACTGCTTGAAACCAAACTACTGCTTGTGCCACCAAGGTAGTCCGGTCTGACTACCAAAGTAGTCCGGTACCATATACTGCAGTTGGGTGCCTCCAAGTTGTTTGTAAAAGTTGCCTTGAGTGACAAGGCCTTAAGATCACTTTATTACCATACTTTTCTTAAATTCACAGAAATTGAAGAGAAGGAGGACCAGATGACTAAACTGTACAAGCAGATTGATGTGAAGAACCTTGAAGTTATGAAGTACAAGAATAATGCTGAGACAGCTAAGGTATAGATCTTTCCTTTACCTATGACAGGCATGCTATTTTTCCTACTTTAATCTGATTTCCAAATTTATTTTTTTTCTCAGAAAATCAGCAAAATTGTTAACCTAATGAGCCTGAAAATTATCTCAAAGCCTTCACCTTACGTACATGAGCGTCAACCCTTGTACTTGGTAACATTTTTCTCCTTTTTTTCCCCAAGTGTAAAATATCATGCCTGTTGATCATTTGACACCTTATTATAGGAACAAGCTGCCATACTGGGCAGTCCAAAAGATGAACGCCAGACTGATGGACGCACATGTGGAAGGGACTTTCGTTTTAGAAAGGTCCCGGTTGAACATGCTGCCCTTCAACGAATGGCATACTATTGAAAGTCATCAGGGCAAAACAGAATAACCATTGTTGAAAACACTGACTTTGTGAAAAGTGTTTATCACACTCCTGGCTGCCCATACATAAGGGTGAAGATGTTTGAAAACAAAAGAAGGGTAAAGATAATTCTTTTCAGACGCTAGAGGGCAGCAGACGTAGTACTATTCTTGAAGAAGTATGCATGCTCAGAGTATGAGGCCATGCCTGAACTTGTGTTGTGTATGAAGTGTGGACCTGATGGAGCAAAAGAGGTCCACGTAATGTTGCTAATTGAAACAGTACTTGTATGGGGACCTACACAGCATGTTTAGTGCTGTCTATAGTCTCAAAGTTTCCGATGTAGTGCAAATTCGGTTCTGGCTTTTTTTCTTCGGGAATGCCTAGCAACGTCTTTCTCTAAGGTAATTTTTCAGCAACTTCCAATACACTAGTGCAATGATTTTAAGAAATTAACTTTTTTGTTTATATTTTTCACAAATCCCTCTCAGAAAAATCTTGGCCAAGTTGAGGACCTGAAGCTTCAGATTCAGGAGAAGCAGGAAGAGATTGATAAACTTCATCGCTCGATGGCAGACCGTGACCTCAGCATGCAACAGATGGAGCAGTCTAGAGAGACCACGCTGGTCAAACTACGGGCTGCTGGTGGTGAGAACGAGGTAAGTTGTCGTAACTTTTTAAAAGTGCCGGAATAATATTTTCTTTGAGAGTACCACTGGCATTAAAGACACTGGACACTATTGGTAATTGTCAAAGACTAGTCTTTTCAGTTGGTGTATATCTCAACATATGCACAAAATAACAAACCTGTGAAAATTTGAACTCAATTGGTCGTCGAAGTTGCAAGATAATAATAGAAGAAAGAAAACACCCTTGTCACACTAAGTTGTGTGCTTTCAGATGCTTGATTTGAGAACCTCAAAATCTAACTCTGAGGTCTCGAAATCAAATTAGCAACTATGTTACTTCAGAGGGAGCTGTTTCTCACAATGTTTTATGCTACCAACAGCTCCGCATTGCTTGTAACAAAGTAAGTGTTTATGCTAACAAATATTTTGATTAATTACCATTAGTATTAGGACGAGATTATAGATTTTGAGATGTTCAACAGGGATTCTGTTTGAGGATGCAGGAATTGTTGGTTCTTAATAAGGAAAATACCTCAACAGATTACTTAACAAACAAATGTAATGTTTTAATCGTTATACAAACTAAAGTTTTTAGGGTTGTGTTTACTTTTGTTTCTGTCTTACATATTCTTTTTTTAATTCATGTATGCTCTTATTTTTGATGTTTTTTAATTCATGTACAATCACTGTGCAATGGACCGATCCAGCCTGTCAATCAAACTGTGCGCGTTCACCCATTTGACCAATCACAGCAATGATTGTGGTTAGACAAACTCGGTGCGCGTAAATTTGGCACGCGCGGCAGAATCGTGCAGAATCGTGCAGAATGTCATTTGGAGTGCTCGCACGTGTCTTGCTCACGTGTGCGGTGGGCGGAGCTTAGTGGAAAGCCGGAACGGTCCATTCAGCCTTTGGGCTGCAGGGAGTGGTTTTAACAAACTGATAATAATAATTATAAGTTAAAAACCATATTCATGCTGTGAGACACGGATGCCAATTGGATCCATGGCTGAAATCGAGGCTGGAATCTCGGTCAGCTCAGACGTAGGCCGTGTCTGATGCGGCAACTTTGGCTACAGCTACGGCTAGATCAGAGCATCTGCCAGTGTTAAATAATAGGCAGATGTACCGCACAATCTAGTTGCTGCTGTAGCCAAAGTCGCCGTTTTGGACATGGCCTTTCTTTTAAAGTACATGTACAATGAAATAAAACATTGGAAGCCTCATTTGTGCTTAGCTATTTTTTTTTTTTTTTTTTTTTTTTACTTAAGCAGCTCTTTGAAATTGGGATCAGGTTTGAAGAATGATCCAGGAATATTTGTACTTTGAACACTGTATTGTTGGGAAAGAAGATCAAGCTTAAAGAGACCAAATAATTAAGCTAGCTCTAGGGGCTTGTCACACAAGGTGATTTTTAACAGACAACTTGGAGACAAACTGCTTGGCAACAAAAAAGAACACTGAGCACTTTTTGTACCAGTGTCTTGCATTGCTCTCCCCAAGAACAGTGTAATTGCTAAAATGTGAATATGTTTTTTGTGTGGACCTCACCTTGTACTGGTTGCCTGCAAATTTCCCTGTCTGGCGTGGCCTCCAGTCTGGCAACATCTGGCTGAAAAAGAATTTGTTAAATTGATGCATCAATGGCAATAATGTTCATATGCTTATCTTCTCGCCAAACTTATTAATATTTATGTTGCGTTGTACACATGCATTTAATATTTAACTTATATTTAATTTATGTAACTTTAAAGTCAGTGTAGCAATTGTCAGTAATGAAGCAGAAGAAGAAGAAGACTAGATAACTTATACAAATAAGACAGTCGAAAATAGGCCACCAGTTTTGGGGATGGGGTTAGACACAGGGCCCAGTTTCATAAAGCCTGTAACCACACAAACTTAATTGCTAAACACAGAAAAGTATTGGTTAGCTGAAACAGGTTACCAGCCAAAATTATACTAAGTTTGCATTGTTGTGCCTGGTATCCCATTTAATTTGTGCTAAGCAAAGAAATTTGACAAGCAGTATTTTCTGCTTACCATCTTTATAAAATTTGGTTATTCAAAGTTATTTTAAGTATGAAAGGTATGCTTGTCAAAAGTCATCACTTTTATCAGTGTATGTGGAGTGCATGCCTGTGTCTACGGGCGCCCCTATTGTACTGAACTGACTCATGTCTGCTCCGACCATTGTTAACCACTTGACACAAAACCAACCTTTACTGATAAACTTGTGTTACTTTTGTCATTTGTCATTCCTCAGTGTTGCTACATGTACTCTGGGAATATTTTGATCTCCGGTAGCATTCATATTTTGTCAGGTTTTAACGGGAATGAGTGTAAATCACTGGGATTATAGTAGCCCCCCCCCCCATGCATAATACTAAGTAATTTTGACAGCTCCCATTTGTACCATAAATGTTTTTGTGGATGTTTGTTTATACAGTTTGTTGCTTAAGGCTCGGAGATCTATCAATCACCAATCTTTACTTTAAAAAGAGTTGTACTGTACATGTAGGCTATGTGGTACATGTTTGAATTATGGCATGAATTTTTTTTCTTTTTCTGTTAGCCACTGGGATACTAAGTAAATTTATTCATTGTACAAAGTTGATGGTGGTAAGTTGGTGACTTATTATGACACAGTGTAAAGGTCTGTTTACCCTAAAAAGGAAATAGTGTTAAGATGGTTTATATTTTTAAAACGTTAATTTCTAATCAATAACTTAAGCTGCATACAGCATTCTCCTAAAGACGATCAGAGCACACTGATCAAACTGTCAAGTTGTCAAATCACTGGCTCTTTTCAGAACCACCACAACTCAAAGAGAATTTAATGTAGGCCTACATGTAAATTGTACTCCCTGCCGTTTCAAATCCTGCTTAACAAACTTGATTGCATTCACTTTTTAAAATCTTTGATATGAAATCCCTTTTATTCGTTTATTTCTGAAAGAGTAGAATGGGGATCACTCCCCCCCCCCTAAAAAAAAATCAACTAAAAAACAAAAACCAACAGCAACAACAACAGCGAAAAACAAAAACGCTATGTAAGTCAACCCCTTTAAAAATTTATGAAGCCATGAATCCATCCGAAGTTTCTTCAAAGTCTTGATCCCCTCCACGATGAGGTCAGGACCCCCATCGAGGTCGACTGTGTGCAAATCAGGTAGTAATAAGGGGTTGTAGTTGCCATGGTGTTTGTCAACAGAGTTGGACCAATGAGGAAGTGTGCCACATGGAGCCGTAGTGCAGCAGTGAAGCAGAGGTTCTACACAGCACACAACAGCATTGGTCTGTGGGCAAGGCTATGATCAACAACCTGTACGCCTACAAGTACAGGGAGTACTACTGCCAAGAGAGGTGCTGACAGCATTTTGAAGGGTGTTAGTTTATTGACTTAGTAGTAGCCTTTCAAAAAAAGATATTTTTGTTTGCAAACATTGCTAACACGGCTTGTCTATGATTGCCAAGTACAGCAAGTACTTTTGCTGAGAGGGGTCAGTTGATGGACTTCAAAAGGTTGATATTTTTGTCCGCGTACATTGTGTAAAGGATTTTCTAAAAGGGATAGTGGCGTTGAACAGGTAGGCTTTGTTGTGTATATTTTCTCCATGGTGTGTTTTGAAAAACTTGTTGCTTTCAGGTTGTATTAATATGAAAAATAAACGGATCTGACAATTATTGGTTTTTTCCTATTATATAAAGTTTGCTTTATATTTCTAAAAAAAGTAACTGCTGATAAAGTCTCAAAGTGTTGTTAAATATGATATTGTAGGCCTATGTATGTTTAAAAGTGTCATTGCCCTACATGTACAAGTTTTTAAAGGGAAGGTACACATTTGGTAATTGTCAAAGACCAGTTTTCTCACTTGGTGTATCCCAACATAAGCATAAAATAACAAGCCTGTGAAAATTTGAGCTAAATTGGTCATCGAAGTTGCGAGAAAATTATGAGAGAAAAAACACTCTTGTTGGATGAATTTGTGTGCTTTCAGATAGGAATAAAAGACTTCTGGTAAGAAGTCTTTTATTATTTTAGTGAGAAATTACCTCTTTCTCAAAATCTATGCTACTTCAGAGGGAGCTGTTTCTCACAATGTTTTAAACTATCAACAGCTCTCCCAAGCTTGTTACAAGTTAATATTTATTTTGAGTAATTACCAAACGTGTACCTTCCCTTTAGCGGTACCGGATTTGTACTGAACATTGTGTTGTGGAAAAACAGTTTTAACAACAGTTTTACTGCCTTGCTACTTTTGTCACTGTAATTATATTTTCATCAGTAATTCACCATAATTTACTGCATGAGGGCGTATAACTGTTACTAAATTCATGTGATGCATAAATGAAATGCAAAACAAACTATTATTAAAATAACAGACAAGGTGAGGCAACAAACTGTTTTTTCATTCTCTCAGTTTCACAAAAGTAAACTCATGGTTTTTGGGTGCTGGCAAGAGTATTGCCGACATTGAGCTGTTGTACAAAGGTTTGGCATACTTTGTCCACCCCTTTCGGGGAACGGTTTGATTCAGGAGTTGTTTTCAAAATTATCATGGTTACATACACTTTGCTTGTCAAGCCACAGGGGGCCTCTTCAAGCCTGTTTGGGCTCCTTAAGCATTGATTTAGCCCCAACCAAACACTGTGGAGGGCTTAAGGTCACCCAGGTTGGTAATAAAATACAGCAGGTGCATCTAAAGGGTAACGTTAATATAAGAATTATAATAACCTCCCTTGCAGAGAAAAGAGCTTCAAGAAACTAGCCACCAAGGATGATTTCACTTTATTGTAGAACTGGACATTTTTTTTTACTTGTGTAGATTTGAAAGGTGTTTCAAAAGGTGAAATGATCAAAATGAGTTGTTGTTGTTGTTATTATACACAATTTGATTGATGTAATAATATTCTGAATTTCATGATAATTTTAACTGAACTTAAAGACAGTGGACACTATTGGTAATTGTCAAAGACTAGTCTTCACAGTTGGTGTATCTCAACAATGCATAGAATACCAAACCTGTGAAAAATTGAGCTCAATCGGTCGTCGAAGTTGCGAGATAATAATGAAAGAAAAAACACCCATGTCACACGAAGTTGTGTGCTTTCTGATGCTTGATTTTGAGACCTCAAATTCTAAACTTGAGGTCTCGAAATTAAATTCGTGGAAAATTACTGCTGTCTCGAAAACTACGTCACTTCAGAGGGAGATGTTTCTCACAATGTTTTATACAACCTCTCCCCATTACTCGTATTCAAGAAAGGTTTTATGATGATAATTATTTTGAGTGATTACCCATAGTGTCCACTGCCTTTAATCCATACTTACTTCCTAGTTTTTTGGACTGGAGATTTTTAGGTCTACCTTAGTTGGGTGCTCCCTCTATTATTAACCTTTTTGTCTAGGCCCACATTTTTGGGGGGGTATGTTTGTTTTATACAAAATTTGATTGATGGAATAGTTTTCTGATGTTAACTAAACTAAAGCCCATACTTCCTGGCTTTGAGACTGGAACTGAGTATAGTTTTAGGTCTACATTTGTTCTGTGCTCCCTTCATTATTAACAATTGTTTTTTTATATTCCTTTTTAAATTATTGTATGCTATAAAAAATGTGATTGATGAAATAATTTTCTGAATGTCATGATATTGTTAACTGAACTTAAAACGCATTTTTCCTGGCTTTTAGACTGGAGTTGAGAATAACTGTAGGTCTATACCTGTTCTGTGCTCCCTCTTTTATTAACCTTTTTGTATATTTCTTTTTAAATTTGTGTATGTTTTATAAAAATTGATTGATGGAATAATTTTACTGAATTTCATAATGTTTACTGAACTAAACCCCTACTTCTTCCTGTTTTTATTATTATTTTTTTTAACTAACTTAGCTTAAAATAGAGTATATTCTTGCTAACTCTACAACTTTGGAATTCTGAACTGCCAAAATCTTTCTAAAAAGCTTAAGGCACACAGCCTATGGATTGAAACTTCCCACATCACAACTCACAGATCAGTGCTCACATTCTCTCCGAGCTTTTGAACACACTTTAATCTTTTGAAAATCTTTTAAACTTCAAGAAGCATTTCTAGCAAAACTTTTTACTTTTCTCGATTTTGATTGATGCAATTTGTTCTTCTTCTTTTGACTGAGCCAGCCATCGATTTCACAAAGAGTTAGGACTCGTCTTATCTCGAGTTAGGACGAGTAACTCGTCCTAACTTAGGATTAATCTTAAGGTCTGCATGCTACAGTGCAGGGTTGGGACTCGTCATAAGTCCTAAGATTAGTCTTAAGTTAGGAAGAGTTTTGTGAAATCAACGGCAGGATCCATACTATTAGGATCCATACTCTTCCCTAATTTTATAAAGCCCGTAAGCACAACAACTTGCTAAGCACAGAAAAAACTGTTTAAGAAAAAAAAAACACGCAACTTTCTAAAATTCCACAAATTTCCACTTTTACAACTAAGGCCTCTGTTTTGTTTTGCTGAGCATTTCTAAACCTTCTGATATTTGGCCCTTGGCCCCATTATAGATTGATACACGATAATCAGAAAGGCAATGCAATCAGACGCATGAGTTTTGAAGCTAAAAAAGTTTGAAAGAAGGGATCTTTCACAAATAATGGATATTCCAACAAATTCTTCATGTTGATTCTCCAGTCGATCAACTAAAACACAATTTTTACTTTTTATTTTTGCCTTTATCTACAAAATGTGTATCTTTGAAAAGCATTGATGGCATAATTCACAAATTGTTGACCTAACAGATGCTAACATTTAGCCTTCTCTCCCCTCCTAACATTAATGTAGCTTATTAATCCAACTAATATTTCTATATTCTCTCTTTCTCCCGCCATTCCTCGCTTGCCTGGAATATCTGTTCTACTTCCTCAGAAGAGACAAGTAATGTTTCCCCCTCTGTAGTTAACATAAGATCACATCATTTATGTTTCATAGTGACTCGACACTCCCACCCATCCATTCATCACTCACCATGCACCGTACTCACAACATTCACCATGCCTTGAATTTCATTCTTAAAGGGGCACACCCTTTTTCCTCCACTTCTATGAGGAAAAAATTCAATTTGTATTGTAACTTTGCAAAGGGCATCACGACAGCTTTTTGAAAATGGGCCCTGGACCACATTTTTAAGAGCTGCGGAACCAGGCGATTTTGTGCTTATCTGTGCAGTTTTCATTTCAAACCACTGCTAATCAAAAGCATGGAAAGAGACATGCTACGGCCATGTCCGAGTTAGCGGCTACAACTAGGGCTACTATATGCATAATTATAGTACATCCTTAGCAACTCCCTTGGCAACAGTCAGAGCCGTAGCTGTAGCCGCCAATTTGGACACGGCTTAACCTTCCTGTGTTTACTTTTCAGCAATGAATGATAAACCAATTCTAATCCATTGTATATGCGCAATCTGGCTGTCATAGTTTCTTTCTTAATTATTGTGAAATACTCATGCGCTTAAGCACATTTTCTGCTTAAGTAAGCAGACTAATTTACTTATGGGGTAAGCAGCTTGATAAAAGTGACTCTTGGATGGTACAACAATAAGTTGGGTCAGGATTTGAGAAGTGACTGTGAAGAAAAAATATTGAAAAGTTTACTGACTATGAATTGAAGAGCTTCTCAAACAACCAACCATTCGGATCTTTACGGTGTATGTTTTAAATCTTGACCTGATGGAGAAAAAAGGCTTGGAACCGGCAGTTTCTGGATAAACATTCTGTTTAAATATTTCATTTAAACTCAAATGCAAAAGGTTTGAGTGAACCAACAGTACACCTCTTCAATTGAGAGGAAATGTCTACACCTTATTTCAACTATTTTTAATTGTGTAAGGATGTTTGCAAAATTGTCTTTCAGTTCTGTCCAATTTTTTGTTGATTGTGCTTGAAATACAAATTGTAGATTTTATTTCTTTTCATCGATTTATTTTTGGTGTGCTGTACTTATTAATTTTGCCGGAGTGTTAAGGCCGAGTCACACTGCAGCGATACCGAAAACGATAACGATCACGACACAAAGAGAACGCATTCTATTGGTTGACTTGCTCCACGCAGAATACGCACACACTCATTCAACCAATAGAATGCGGTCTATTTGCGTCATGATTGGATCGTTTTCAGTTTCGTTATTGCTGCAGTGTACTTATGAATGTACATGTACCTCATTTGGCTCCGAGCTTGAAGTGATAGAGCTGCGGTAGTCAGATTTTTACTGCACTTGAACCATCGGTATAATCACCCTTGTTCATTGTCCATCCATTTTGAGTTTTCTCCCATTCAAATCAATGTAATGAAAGTGAGGCTGGAAGGCCAAATGTTTTGGTTTGAATCTGTCTATATCATTAATATGGCATGTCAAAAAATGTGTATTAATGTTTTTTTAAAGCACCGTGAGACATACTATTCACTTCATGAGGTGTTTTCTTTTAAAAATCAAATCACCATGTATGTTTGTATTGTTTTTGTTTCATAAAATATCGCCCAACTCCATTTAAATTTCATCTTCCAGCCCAAGCGCCCTCTGTTGAAAGAATTTTCACCCTTAATCCACGCAAATCCTTCACCTGTTCCTCAATGCACACACACTGCTCTATAAAACCTGCATACTTGATATTGATAAAAATCCCCAGATATCTTGTCCATCAGTTCACAAAAACCTAGTGTTAGTGAGAATCCCCCCAAAAATCAATTTTATCACTAAGCTCTTGTGTGGCCTCCAAAGTTTCATTGATTTTGTTTCTTCATGAAAGATACATGTAATCCTTTCAGAATACTGGCCGGTACATTGTAGGGCCACCACTATCCTGTAGTTTCAGTTAGACATGAAGGCAGGAGAGGTCATTGGCTATTGATCTTAAATTATCCTAGTCAACAAGTGGTAGTTTGGAGCACTCCGTAACACACTTGGATTGGCGACTACTTACAAGAAACTCCTGCGTTTAAAGAGTTGTTTGCCTTTTTTTCACGTGAGGCTTTGCATTTTCTGCACTTTGTCATCATGTTTTCATGCAACCTGTAAGGATGACTTCCTAATTTGTGTGTGTGGATTTCGTTAACTGTCTTACAGCACACAATCGACAAACTTCAGTCAAAGGTATCAACGCTCCAAGTGCAGTTGGAAGAGTCCAGAAACGGTAATGAAATATTTATTAAACACGAAGGATAACAATTATCGGAACATGTCACTGTAATTTATTCATTAGATTTTCAGGTTACTGTTGTTCCAATTGATTTTAAAATGGATGGTATAGAAGTAACAACTGGTTTTGAATATATTTGTTGTTTAAACACGATGTCACATAATTTATTCAGTGATAACTTGTTTGTTCAAAGGAAAATAAATTGTTCAGAAAACATCTTCTGTATTGGTTTGCATTATACCAGAATTATTTTTGCCTTGAAACGGACCGTGCACTTTTCATAGTTTGTGTTCAATATCTCTTGCTGTCACATGGTTTTGTCAAAAACACTGAATAATTGTGATAAGAAAATATAAGGCGGCCAAATCAGGCTGCTGAAAAAAGATGACCCACTATGACAGTGTGTCACTTTTATCGTTTAAACAAACATACATATCCAGGTTGCACTCCAGAACGTCTGTCACAAAACAAGTAGTATTAATTGTTTAGTGTCTGAACAAAATTCATACATAGCTTTTCTCACTGTAACCTTTGCCTTTGATTTCATTTTTTTTAAACTTTTTTTTTTAGGAACAGTTATGGCTGTGAATCTGGGAAAAAAAGTAATTTTGCGGGCCCTTACAAAATATATAAAAGTCCTTAATTAAACTCTTCAAATTTAACTGAGGAATTTTATTAATTTAATCAGAAGAATCATTAGAAATGATTAAACTGAGTTATTTGAAGCCTCAAAAAAAGGATAAAGCATGTAATGAATGGAATTACGGTGCAGGTACAAACGTAACATAAAGTGTAAGTCGGTAGAGCTGTTTCTCACTACTTTATTCACCTATTTTTGGTCTTACAATGTAAATGCTGTACAAGGCGGCATTAAAAAGGTCTTAAAATTTACTTTTTGAAGTGTTCAGATACCCTGTATTTTTCTTAATTCGAAAATGACAATATTTTTGAAGGTTTTTTTATCTTTTTGTCACTAGACTAGATTTAGGGATGTTGAAAAGTATATATAATTTATTTTGATTGAAACTCATTTGTTCTTTCTTTATGACAACATTTCTTGAGTGAGTTTCATCTTTTTCTCCGTAGATCTCCAGCGGCATCATGAGTCGACCATCGTCTCTCTCAAACATCAGCACAATGGTCAGATTGAGGCAGTGAAAGCAGAGTACCAGCAGAAGATTGATAAACTAGAGGTACACTTCCATGGCCTGTTTTAATCAAGTTTTTTATACACACCAATTTTCTAAGAATATCAAAATTGATGGACTACCTGCTGCAAAAATATATAATATTTTCTCAAATGTATAAAAAGCCTGATCTTTTATCTGATTCTTTTGTGCTGAGGACTGTTTCCAAAAGCTCTTTGTGAAACTCCAGGAGGAAAAGTCATCATTTCAAAGTACCTCCTCAAAATTTGGAGCATGGTTTCAGACATTTTAGTAAGCGCGACTCTCACCCCTGTCTATACTTGTACATATACAGTATTTAGACAAATAAAATTCATATTTTTGTATTCTTTCTTTCATCTCTCAGGAGGAGTTAGCGAATAAAGTGAAGCACTGGGCGCCAGAATCAGACGACGAATCAGAGAAGCCTAGCTTCAGCAGAAGGTCCAGTCAGCTGGACCTAGCTAGCCGCAAATCCAATCGGGTAAGTTTGAAGTTCTACAGTTTATATTTGTATACATTTATATTTATTTCAAAAATTAACTTGAATATTTTTATTTTTTAAGAGTTATATTAAATGTTGCACTTAAACTTTCCATCTTTTTAACGTAAATTTTCTCTGATCCTAATTTGCTTTCCCCGGTAAGTACCCGGAATTGGAGCACAAAATGTCGCAGACAGAGGGCCTAGAGTTTGTCCCTAGTAGAGGTCTAGCCTCCCAGCCGTTGTCTGAAAACGACCTCAGCGTGAGTCTCAAGATTTCACAAAATATTTGCTGTGCTTTGGTTTTTTTGAAAAGTGATCATGTTTCATCATTTAATATGGATTTTGAAGATTGTTTTTTTGTTAATGTGTGCTGTGATGGATTTTGATGGTGCAGAGATTTAAAGATTTTAACATCCATAGTCTTGATTCAAGACGCTTTCGATCTTACTCCACCATCCACCGCTCGGAATCGTGGGATGTGTTTGTACCAAGGCTACTACATTTGTCAAATTCAAACTTGTGATGTCACTTTTCAGGTGATCACCACATTAAAACGAGGTGATCCAATCACAGCCACTCTTTCAGAAATGGCATGAATTAGTGAAAAGTTCACTTTCCAACAAAAAAAATTGGGACTGACTAACCATGACGTGAAATAATCAAAATAATACTGTGATTTTCACAATGCATGGGAGTGATTTGAAAAGATTGCAGTTTTTAAGCACATGTTTACTTCCATAATACTAAAAGCAGGCATGATATTGTTCCTACCTTGACCTGATTTCCAATTGTTTTTGCGATAACAACAAATTTGAATTTTTGTATTAAAGACTGAAAAGTCTTATAAAGCCTACACCATGTGAACATGCAGGTCAGCCCTTGTACGCGTTTAAAAAAATATTCCTACTTTTTTCCATTAGCCAAATATCTTTAAAAAATATTCCTACTTTTTTCCATTAGCCAAATATCATGCCTCTGAAAGAAACTCAGTCTTCCTAATAAACATTTGGATATTGAGTATTTTATTGTTATCATTGTTGTTCATTTTAATAGTTGAAAGATGATAAGAGTGTCCCGCCCAGTCGGCAGTCATCAAACATCCATAAGAAAGTGGTAAGAGAATGTGTTTTCATGCTTTAAGAAAAAGCGCCGTTTCATTTCAGTTTTAAAATTGTATCTGTTTGGGAACGAAAAAGAGAAAAACTTCATTAGCAGAAGCAACATCTATTTTGTTTCATATATATTGTAGTATTTGTCACCTTGTATTTTACCAGACAATCTTGGTCAGTTATTGCTTACATAAATTGCAGAACAAAGAAATGACAACACAGACATGTAATTTTTAAGAGTTCCACACATTTCTGTGTTGCAGAAATATAAGAATATTAGTTGTTTTCCTTTGATTATTCCATTCCAAAGCCAGACACTTTCTGCCGAAACTCAAAAGTGAGTTTTTTTGCTTATACAATTTTTGTTTTGGGCTGTCTTTTACTTAATGAAGACTAGGTAATAAAGTACTCTTTAAATCATGCAGAAAAGTGTCTAGTTCTCCCAAACAAAAACAGTCTTTATTTTTCTCGTTTGAACCGATAACTTTGATTTATCCGTTTGTATTCCTCACTGCACTAATCGGGATGTCACCCAAGCTGGCTCAAGTGAGTGATAAACCAAAAGACTTCATACAAACCGGTTCCCTGTGATCAAATTACAATGAGTTATCAGGTTGCCATTGAACCCTGTATCACTGGTGTCCCGCTCGTTGTAACATGATGCGTTCACATCACAATAGACTCTTTGTGGTGATTTGTACAATTGTCTGAGATACGCAGCAGTGAAAGAAATACTGTGATGGCTTTTTTTACTTTTTAAGCGGATTGTATTCCCTTGGTTTTTTAGAGTCATTCACATTGAGTCAATTCCACTAGGATTCCAAGAACCTTATCATACAATTTGTGGAAAGAATCATTGAAAATTGTGCTCCTGTTATTGAGAAAATTGCAAACGTTTACTAACTGGAAATTTTTTACAGGCAACTTGGAATAAACCAACTGCACTGCATGTAAAAAGAGTACTTTTTAACAAAACAAATATTTTGTACAGTATCTTACTCTCCCAAGATAATTTTTTCAATAATTCTGAGAAGCAATTTCCAAGTGGAAAAAGACGAGAGTCAAAAATTCACACTCAGAAAAAAATTATAAATTGTGTCTTCCCTAAATTGTGTATGTTTTCCGTTTAATAGGACTCTTTGAGCCGACAGAGTAGTATTACAACACCAGCTCAGGAAACGTCCAAACCAACTCCAACTCCAGACACGCCTAAATCTCAGAAGTCAGACACGTCTAAGGGGTCGAAGCCCAATACACCTAAAGGTATGTTGTTTTAGATCAAAAAGAAACACTTATCATCAGTAGCACAACTAGACACTTTCATTTGGGGAGGTGGAAGTGGTAGTGAAGAAATTTTTCATATTTTCAAAAATATTTGTTATAAATCTTTTTTAAATCTCGTTTTTCTTATTTTTTTTTTATTATTAACTATTATTATTATTTTTTTTTTTTTTTTTGGGGGGGGTGTTTTTATTTTTGTTTACTGGTTATGCCAAGCACTTCAAATACATAACAGTTGTTTCTCCTTGACATTTGATTCATTCCCCTTAATGTACATGTACATAGCTACCGATAGTACCGACTCCGCTGCCAAGGTGGCCACGCCCAAGAAAGCCGGCCGTAACAAGTCCAACCTGGAGCCCGTCCATGAGGTGCCCTTCGAGGAGAAGATTCCAATCGAAGATGAGGGACGATGGGAGAAAGTTCCTCAGGAGAAGCTTCCTTCAGCCTTTAAGCAGTACCGAAAAGAGGTATTTTAAGATACTGCATGAGCTTTCAAACCAACAACTATTTCATCAGATGCAATGAAGGGGACAACCCAAGAACATGTTATATATATAAGAAAGTTAATGGTGAATGAATCCAATATAATCTCTTCTGTGGGAGAGTTGGCACTGGAAAGAGCTTGTGTGGTCTCTGAAGATGAGCAGAGCATACTGGTCAAAATGACGAGACCACACCGGCTCTTTTCAGAGCCAACACTCCCACAAAAGAGATTTACACATGGTTGTACCCGCAAGTTTACTATTTAGTTATGTTTTCCTCCTATTTTTTCACACTATGCAAAGCTTCAAACAATACTATTCATTCTTTTGCTTATCTCCCCCAGGCTCTGTTCATCGTTCAGGGTCTCCAGAATGAAGTCAAAGTAGTGAAGGAAGACAACCACAAGAAGGTGACCCTACTCCGAACTCAGGTCAAAGAGAAAGAGGATCAGTTTGAAATGGTAGGTCTCAAATTTATTTTAAAAGGCACTTTTCAAATTTTGTTATTAACTTTGCTTACCATGTAAGATGTAGTCCTTGTTGGATTTTCAGCTGTTGACAATACACTTAGCTCCCTCTTGACAGCACAGAGTGTAAGGTCAGGAAAGACAATGATGGTTACTGATTTACTTTATTTTACTCAGGTCCCAATTTCTTAAGGCCTGTAGCACAAAAACTTGCTAAGCACCGAACAAAATTAGCTTAGCAGAAACAAATTACAAGCCAAAGTTTCAGATAAAGTTTACACTGATGCAACTTGTGCCACAAAAAGAAATGACAGCTTTTTGGAGATTGGGGCCCGATCAACTACTGCTACACTTCTCTTTTTTCCCCTTTTTTCGTCAGGTTTTTATTTCTTCAAAGTTCCAATCTGATATTATACCTGCTATTTTGTTCCACTTTCCGCAGGAGAAAAACCTGCTGGTTCAGAAAGTTAGTATTGTTGAGAAACAGAAGATAGCGGCTGAAAAAGAGGCAGATGAGGCCATGGCTCAGCTGGAGAACTTTGTCAAGGAGCAAGGGCAGATGGTAAGTTGTTAATAATGGCTTGGCGTTTCGACCCCACTAGCAAAGTCTTTTTTTCTTGTTTGGGGTTCCTTGGGTTTTAGTTTTATTCATTTTTGTATAATATAAAATAAAATAAAACATTTTTTTTTTTGGGGGGGGGGGGTTGTTCAAAGTTTACCTCCAAGTTAAATTGTTTTCCAGGCCATTTGTTTTAATAGTTTTTGATGAAACTTATGTTTGTCTGTTTTTATCTGTGTGCATTTTAAAACAATCCTGGAGAAAAAATAACCCCATACTGTTTTGGCTCTTTTTTTTCCAGTTATTTCCAATAAATTTTGCTGCTTTTTATTTAAAAATACACTGTGTGTATTTGTTTACTTTTTCCCTTGTTTTTAACCAATATGGCAATAAATTGCAATTTGAAAATCAAAATTCAAAGGACATAGGCTGATCTTTCAGAAGTTTGTTTCTGTATACACCCATAAGTAAACTCGGCAAACTCCCACAAGAGGTTGTTTAACGCCAATCTGTTAACGGCCAATCTCTCTCATACAAACATTGGTTTAACAGCTATGATTATGAATTGCACAAATCAAGAAATTGTGATTCAGTAACTAGGCAACAATACTTATTCTCATCATTGTGAAATCAGTGGTTAGCTTGGTAGGATTCCATCCCACATACTTGTGATTGCAAGTCCTACAGTCTAACTATTGGACTTCGGAGTCCATCTGTAAAAGGAAGGACATGTACATAAAGTTTCTTGATATTAACTTCCAGGCCAAGATATCGGAAGAAGAATCCAAAGAGAAGAAGCTGAAGAAGCTCACTCCAGAGCAGCGCCTGAAATACTTCGGTCCTGAGAAATCCAACCTTTCTGTCGACACCAAAGAACCTGTGACGGACAATAAGGAAGCTGCTCAGAACGGAAAGGCCACCACCGGCTTAAGCAATCAGGTAAAGACAAGACGGGGAATTAAAAATGATTGATACATCTTTTGTGTAATGATTTGACAAGAGTTTGCTGGATACTGCTAATGATTGTGTGATTTTTCAGATTGGATTTATCAAAAGTTGATCATTATCCCTGTTCATTAAAGGAACACGTTGCCTTGGATTGGTCGAGTTGGTCTTTGAAAACCATTTGTTATAAAATGCATATGATTAGAAAGATATTTTAAAAGTAGAATACAATGATCCACACAAATTTGTCTGGAATGTGCGTGGTTTTCCTTTTACTTTGTGAACGAATACGCTCGGCCATTTATGGGAGTCAAAAAGTTGACTCCCACAAATGGCCGACCGTGTTAGTCGACGAGGTAAAAGGAAACCCACGCAATTTCGAGTGATACTTGTGTGGATCATTATATCCTACTTTTAAAATATCTCTCTTATCATATGCATTTTATAACAAATGGTTACAAACGCTTTTCAAAGACCAACTTCGAAGGCAACGTGTTCCTTTAAAGGCAGTGGACACTATTGGTAATTGTCAAAGACTAGCCTTCACAGTTAGTGTACCTCAACATATGCATAAAATAACTAACCTGTGAAAATTTGAGCTCCATCGGTCATCGAATTTGCGAGATAACAATGAAAGAAAAAAACACCCTTGTCACAAGAAGTTGTGTGCGTTTAGATGGTTGATTTTCGAGACCTCAAGTTCTAAATCTGAGGTCACGAAATCAAATTCGTGGAAAATTACTTCTTTCTCGAAAACTATGGCACTTCAGAGGAGCCGTTTCTCACAGTGTTTTATACCATCAACCTCTCCCCATTACTCGTCACCAAGAAAGGTTTTATGCTAATAATTATTTTGAGTAATTACCAATAGTGTCCACTGCCTTTAAGCCTTTGACTCGACCTTTATATTTAACCTATATAAAGGCTGCGGTCTTCTCAGAACTTGGCCATTTGTGAATTTGGGCCTGTACGAGGTGGAAAAGAAATGAACGATCGAATTCTGATAGTTGGAGGTGACTTATTTTAAAAAGAAAGTTCAGTTCCATAGACCAGACCTTAATGTCTTCAGAGGGAAAGTACGTCAGTGTTTTTACAATCTTGAGTTAATTCATTCTTATTGTCTTTGTGTATAGTGAATGCACAGACAACCTGTGAAAACATCTCGTTAAAGGGGAAATATTTTTTTAAATATTGTTCTGTGTGTGGTTTTGTGCATGCTCGAACCAGGCTTGTTTTGATTGGAGCAGTCAAAATAAGCATTGGGATCTTCAAATTCAACTATACTTCACACTACTGTACAAAAATGCTCTGGAGAACTGGGACTATCATCAACTTTATAATCAGTGTGATTTCGGAAAGAAACTATTTTCCTTGTTGATAAAACCAACCCCATACTCTATCTTTCAATAAAGACATTAAATATGAGATAATTCTATGGTTTGCAAAACAATGAATTGGGTAAAAAAAAAAAATCATTACAAATTAGATTTACATTGTTTTCATTTCTAGTGAAATTCTTCTATCAATTTGTGAAAGTATCTTGAAAACCCAGAAAACCTTCATCATTGATACAGCATCTTAAGTCTAATGTAAAATTTTACATAAAGTAATATTTTATGGGGATTCAAGACTAAATTTACACAAACTCCTGCAGGAGCAACTTGTTACGGACGGGGAGGAGCCTAATGGTGAGCCCCCACCCGCTCAGGCCCCGCCCACAGAAGGAGCCCCTCCCATTATTGAGGAGGAGCTTCCCACCATCGAGGCAACCGATCATGAAATGCAGACCACCCCCGTGGTGCAAGTGGGACGGTCCCAGCAGACGTCTCGCAGGGAGACGCGTGGGGTAAGACAAGCGTGCTGAGTGGCTGGTTGTCTTGGCTTTGGTTTGTTCACGCATTCACAGCTCACGCTTGTCATGTTTGCCCTTGTGTTTTGAGGGGATGTTTAAAGTGTCAACATTAGAGGTTATGGTATTGCCTTCGTGTGTTGAGGGATGTTTACGTGTCAACATAAGCAGTTATGGTATTGGTGTTGAAAGCCTTACGTCAATGACCATGCATCAGTTTATTTTGTTTTATTTGTTTTTAGTGAGGTTTTTTTTGGTTAAATATTTTGACGTTAACTAACATACTTTCACCCGCTGGATCATGCTGTGTCAAAAAGTCACTAATTTGCACTTTCATTTGGCTCAAAGTTTTGTGGAAGATTTCGTCTTTACATTCCCCCTGCTTTTGTGCACACATATTGCCTTTATTCCAAATGACTTTTTTACCCAAAGTATTTCTAGGTTAGTATAGACAGTTTCCGATTACGCTTTTGAGAGTTTGTCTTGCTTTACACCGTGGAATTTGGGATACTTCTCTTTTTATTAAAGTTACTTTGGATTTTAAAAACTGAGCTTTTCTACAACTGCACCTTCTTTCCCCCACTACACATCTCTCTTCTCCGTAATAGCACCAAGAAATTGTAGATCGTCTTATGGCAACAGGTCGTCTGAAATCTCGTCGGAGAGTCACGGAGTCTCTGCCGTCAGAAATCGAATCGGACCCTGAAGAGTGGGAGGTAAACGGACAAAAGTCTTGTCATCTGGAACGAGCGGAAAACTAATTTGCATAACAATAGGCCTCCCCTTTCATCTTGTTTGATTAATTACCATTTTGATAATTAATTGCCATTTTGTTAATTAACTAACCATCTTGTTAACATACAGAGAGGTCTGGCACAAATTTCATATAATGCTTCGCAAGGCATTGTGCGGATACGATCGCCAACCTCGGCCGACACTGTAAATGCCAAATTTCTGCAGCAGCCATATGATGTACTTGTATTCACGATGAACAAAACTCCTTCTAATGTATGAAATGCGCTTAACTTGCCGATAATTTCTCTTTATAAAATTGGTGAAAGCCACTGGCCAAGTCAATTTTCAAGTCAAACAGGATTTACATTTTACAAAACAGTCTTACATGGTGTGATAACATGTTCATGAATAAAATGATAAACAAAGGGGTTTTCCTTATTTCCATTTATATGATGAAAATGCTTTCACAAAAATTGTTGAGTATATTCTTCAAAAGTTTTCCTTTCCAACCTTGTGTGTTGCCCTACAATTGCAAAACACTGACATTCATTTTTGGGGGGTAAGTTTTCAGAGAAATGTTTTAGGGTAAATTGTTCTTTTTATATATCAATTTTCAATCTACCACAAAAAATCTTAAAGTAAGATCATCAAACAAGCATAATTTTAACTCATCTAATTGAAATAACAAAGTATGTTTCGGCTGTAACCCAACACCCGTACATTATCAGTAAAATGATATTTTAAACTACCATTGTGTGCAAAAGGATACAAATTAGACATAAGTATGATCACAAAATTGTTGTATTCATAGCTTTATTGCCTAAAAGTACGTGTTCTAAGGGAGAACCATGCAACTAAAGATCTTAAAAAGGGAAAAAAACAAAAACATTTTCCACATTAAACTGTCCATAACTTAAGGTTGCATTGGGCGACATGTGACTCATTTTCACAGAAGGGGTCACATATTGTTATAGTTACTAAAAACAATATCCATTTGTCAGAAAAACAGAAGTGCCAAGAAGAGCAACCTTTGAATCAACTTACCCATCAAAAGCAATACTGCCCTCTTTGTCAAGAATGACATTAAGTTTTTGTGCTGGTTTTTTTTCTAATAGATTTTCTTAATGCCTTTGAAACTACATGTATTCTGACCCCGAAACTGTCACGGATAAACATTGTTATCATTCCTGGGAAGATGGCGTTGCACTTACAAGTTCATGACGTAATCTAGCAGTTTATGCTTATGTAACTCATAAATAACCTTGCATAAAAATAATAATTGTATTGGAGATTTGGTCATGCTAGTTGGTGTCATTTTTTATTTACAGGAACATTGATCAACTGTGTGCTTCGTGTTTTTACACACTTAATGTTAACAGTTGTACATGAAATATGTTCATGAATTATTATAACAGTTTGTGCTATTGTAACACATAAATTACTTCATATCTAAAAAATAATCATTGTTTTGGGAGATTGGGTCATTTTTATTTACAGGAATAATGATAATTTCATGCTTCATGTTTTTACACTTCATGTTTTTACACATTTAATGTTAACAATCGAGCACAACAAATTGTGTTACTAAATTACTTAATTTTATTTTATGCCATTTAACAATTTAAATTTAACACTTTCTTTATAGGAAAGTTCATCACTTTTGTATTTACATTCATCCGTCTACTAACAGTTTCTTTTCCCCCTTAAAAGACTGTTACCAAAACAACCATTATTTGGTTTTAATTTAACAATCTCTCCACAGGCTTAAAAAAAAAAATAAAGCGCTGCCAAAAAAGCAAGAATAGAAAAACTTATTCAAGTGGTTTATTCTTTAACTTTCATGCTGATCATATTTCTTCCCCTGGACTCCGTTCTGCCACCGACTTACTTCTTATTGAATGATTTATTGACCGCTCAGGTTAGATAACTCCTTCCGTCACATGAGCTTACTTTGATTCTCCGAGATTTCAAAAGACACCCCGGCGAAACAAACAACAAAAAAGACTCTTATTTCTCGTGTCTGATTGACACTAACTCTAGAATTACTCAGAAGTACATGTTTTTCTGGAGAGAAATAATAAGGAATTATTTGAGGAAGATGCAATTTACTTTTGTATGCGCTGAATACCCCCTTTTTCTAACAGGGTAATATGAGCGGCTGCTCCAAGAGATGATGGGGAAAAAAATCCAGACCTTTTAAAGATTTTATTAGAGGGATTTATAAAACTCCTTTTGAAGTTTCAGACAGAGGCACTTCTCGGTAAAAGTCATATGCCCGGGCTGTGACCCCTCTATCTTTATTCACGTTGCACTAGAATTGATAATAATAGTATTATTTTGAATTTTTACCCAACTCCAGGTTGGTGATAATTATTATTTTAAAAAAGTGTTTGGCCACAGAGTCCTGACCATTGTTGAGTGTCGTCAGCTATTATTGCTAGAGAAGGAAAAACTAAAGTATGAGAACTCAAAGTCTTTTATTTGAAGCCTGTAAACCGTGCATTTCCTGTGTGTAATCAACATTTGTTGGTCACTTGTGTTCCTACGAGCATATGAAGGAAGCAGAATAGTGTACTTTAATGACTTTGGACACTATTTGTAATTGTCAAAGACCAGTCTTTTCACTTGGTGTGTCTCAACATATGCATAAAATAACAAACCTGTGAAAATTTGAGCTCAATATTGGTGGTCGAAGTTCCGAGATAATAATGCTAGAAAAAACACCCTTGTCACACGAAGTTGTGTGCTTTTAGATGCCATGATTTCGAGACCTCAAATTCTAATTCTGAGGGTCTCGAAAGCAAACTCGTGGAAAACAAAGTCCTTTTTTCGAAAACTACATGTACGTTCAGAGGGAGCTGTTTCTCACAATGTTTTATACTATCAACCTCTCCCCATTACTCATGTAATGTTTTATGCCAATAATTATTTTGAGTGTTTTACCAATAGTGTCCACTGCCCTTAAAGGATGATCAATTTGTACATGTATCAGCACTGGATTTGCATAGTCTGTAACCATTTGTGTTTTCCTAATTTTGCTGTAGTGAGTACACTTCTTAAATTTGTTAACTTACCAGCACAACCTCTTACCACCACAACCTCTTCCCAACAGAAGAAACTCCTCACAGACACTGAAACCCAGACAGACCCCTGGATAGCACCTAACCCCAACCCGCCCAGTCAACATGACTCCCCACCTCACAGGAACCCAGCCACCACGCCCGAAGAGGGTGCCATCGGGAACGCCCGGCCCCTAAGTCGGGAGTCCGACTTCGATGCTGACGTAGAGTCGGACGCGTTCAGCGAGCGCTCCCTTGCGATGCATCTGAACCGCGTGCTGCAGGACTTGACTCTGGTAAGGAAAGCGTTGGTTCTCGCTTTGTTGGATGTGCTGGCGCTATTCGCTGATGATGCTTCTTGATTGACTGACAGCATGCTGCATGGTGATGGATGCAATATTAATACTACTCACACCCTTGCAAAATTTTCCCCCATATTAATTTCTCAATAAAAATTAACAACCGTAATATTTAACTTTTTTGCAATGCTGCTGTTTCAACCTGTGCTCTTCGAAGATATGTTGAACTTAGCAACATTTGTATTAACTTAAAAATAAATTAACGCATGCAAAAAGAGAAAAAATATTTAACATCTAGTAATTATTTGTTAACTGGACAAAATCTAAGCATTTTAAAATGCACAGAAGGAAAAGATATTTTAAAAAGATTGAATACCATGCCAGTGCCCAAACCACAGTGCGAGAATATGTCCTTTCCACCAACAGGGAACTTACAAGTAGGATTTGAAACTTTGCATGGTTGAAAATACGATATGGAAGAGTTTGGGGTAACACCATGTAATGACTATCTCTAAATAAGTTGGGGTGGTTCTGAAAAGACACAGTGTTACGGCAACCCTTTCCATATAAATAATAGGGAACTTATAGTTACTTATTACATAAGCAATTCTCCTAATAGGGAACTAACAGTAACTTATTACATTTAAGCCCTTCCCAACAGGGAACTAAACTTATAGTTACTTATTACATCTTATTACATAAGCTGTTCCGAACAGAGAGCTTTACCTATACCATTGTATACTAATGGTTGCTTGTTACGTAAGCTCTTCCCAACGGAGAACTCATAGTTTCTTATGACATAAGCCATTCCCTAAATTGACTCAACTGGACGGGGTGGGGCAAACATAAATTGCCTTTCAGAAAAGATCAATCAGATATCTTCAAAGACCCTTTCAACATAATAACCAAAAACATGTTTAGAAAGCCTCTGTCAAAACCTTGCTATTGAACATAAAATGGATTTTAAATAACATTAACTTGACTTGTACATTTACTCCTGTAACTGATATAATAATTATTAATTTTGCTTTCCACAGAAAATCATAACAATAACAAAATTGTTTTCCTGCATATTTGCCTGCATTTGCTAATATAATAATGATTAATTTTGCTATTTTACAGCCTTGCTTTTCAACACATTAAAACAAAAAAACTTTAGTAAAAGTGGATTTTAAATAATTGTTACTTTCCTGCTTTTATTCCTAACTAAAATAATAACTTTTAATGTTGTTTTCCACAGAGAAGCATAACATTTACTTTGTTAAATGGTTCCTGCATATTTACCTGCATTTTCTAGTACCTGTGATTGCTTTGCTATTTTACAGGAAATATCTCTAAATGTCTCTTTCCGCAGAGTTAACTCAAAGCGTGTGTTTATCAAAATCGGACAAGAGTTTGCATTTTAAAAAGATGTAATCTGATATTCTAACTTTACCCTGTTATCTTATCTGAAATACGTTTTGACTATTTTAACACATGTGACAGCCTTCCATGATATTTCTTACAGGAACATTGTCATGAAATATCGTAAATCAGATCCTATTGGCTAGGTGGTTTCTTTCTCTACATGTCTACCTTTCATAAACGTGCACCCTGGTTCGAATCCAAGACTGGAGCCTGGCATATGAAATGGGTTTTCAGTCCTTACCTGATTGTGTGGGTTTTCCCCACTTTGGGGGTTTTCCTCCCACGTCGAAACGAAAATGTTTTCTCGTTTCATATTCATCCTGTTATCGGTGCTAAATGTCCTGTTGAATATGTAATAAAACTAAATAAATTTAACCCCATAGCTTTCAAATCTAATCTAATCAATTTTAAACCCAGCATTTTTTTCTAACAGTATATGTACTTGACACAACATCTGTGAGTTGTATAATAATCTTATGAGTATTCCGTTTTAGGTGAGCAACAAGGAATATTTTACATGTGCAATATACCATCAAGGCATACAACTTCTTAGCTGATTTCCTTCTTTTTTTCTCAGCTGTGCCACTTAAGATTGAGAAATACAGTACAATGTATTGCTGTGCTTTGCTTTTTTTTTTTTTTTTCACACATTTGCACCCAGTATGCAGTGCTGTCACCCATGTGAACCTCCTACGTAAATGTTTTATTTACGCAATCAACCATGAAGATGGGTCATACACACATGTACTTGTACACAGCAAGCCAACCATCTTACATTGATGCTCTAAACTAGTACATGCAACAATAGATGGTTCATGAAAAATGCCTCCTTTACGGACACCTTTGGTTCTTGCTTTAGAGCTGCATCAAACATTCAAATTGTTCACCAACCAATCATGCAAGGATGTGATAGTTACGCATAACGCTTAGTTCTGCATTGGCAACCAATCATGCAAGGATGTGATAGTTACGCATAATGCTTAGTTCTGCATTGGCAAACATCATGCAAGGATGTGATAGTTACGCATAACGCTCAGTTCTGCATTGGCAAACATCATTTATTTTCCCATAAAGATGGCCAACTTAACACTGTGTAATGTCAAGTGGGAACAATCTAAAAGGTTTTTGGAAGATGACATCCTTTTCAATCCCTAGTTTCAAAAGCAAGTCATAAAACTGACCTGTGAAAATTGTCACGAAAATGAGCAACTTTCTTGAGAAAATTTGTTTTTATTTACTATGGTTAATGTTGTATGTGCTTTTATTGGTTTGCAAAGCAATTTATTTTTGTTGATGATTGATTATCACATTTGGAGACAGTCTTAAAAGACTGTTTGGAATGCTCTTTACTCTGAAGTATCCAATCAAGACCATAAATATTTGTTTTCTTCAAAAGGTTTCACATACTGAATAAGAAAATTGTATAATATCCCCATACCATAGAAATCAGACGATATTTGCATCTTTATCCGAATTCCAATTTAAAACTATTTTGCACTAAAATGTTTAGTTTCATGAATATTACATGTAGTTTGAGGTTGAACAAAACAAAATTGACTAAAGCAGGAATTGAACCATCAATCCCCAGATAAACATGACAGTGCTCTTTAAACTGAGCTAGCTAGCCCTTTTTTCCTTCTTTTTTTTTGGTGCTGGAATTTGGCAGTAAAACTAACAACTATTTACAAAAACCCCAGAACCCATGTACCACAACATTGACTCTTCGTAATCTACGACAATTGATTCTTGTTTTCCAACATCAGTCCGATGAAGGTGAAGAGGACGAAGGGCGCCCTCAGTCATCAACAAGTCAACGCTCCCTCTACGAGAAGTACCGCGCTCAACTGGAGCAAAAGAAGGCAGAGATTGTAGAGCGGCGATCCCGAGCCACCTCCATGCATGGCTCTTTACTGAGTGCCAAAAGTGAGAGGCTGGGTTCCAGACCGAGGAGTAACTTGACGACATCATCAGGGGATATACCATTTCCGGATGAGGGTAAGAACTAACATTTCTCATTGAGGGACTACATGTATTTTCATATTTTTTATTAAGGTGGTGAAGTTTTATGGTTCTGGGATTACTTTATGATTGTCTTTGATGCGCTGCATAACATTGTAGCTATATAATGAGAAATTATGAGGGATTTAAATAAAATTTAGTGCATAGCAAAAGCAATTAAAAAAAAATTAACCAATGGTACATTTTTATTGACAGACTTATGTAAAAATGTTTTAGAGAAGCTTTTGAACTAAAAAAAGGATGAGGAGCAACCCTTTTCAAACTGCCAACTAGTTAAATAAACATGTGGTATTGATGCAAAAAAGTGGTTGAGTATCCTTTCCAAAATGTTTTACTTCTGGATCTGGATATATTATACTCCGATAAAAACGGATACCCGCATCGCATCAGAGTTGAAAGAAGGTTCTTTTCACAACCACCACAACTCATGAAAAGAAATTGAATAATGTCCTCAGTGTTTTTTGCGTTGGGTGAAACTGCATTATGTTCTATTCTGAGCGCAAATGTAATATAAAAAGGGTTGCCTTTATGAATAAATTATATATGCTTAGGCAATTTTGAAGTTACTGGGGCTTTACATGAGCCGGCTTACTATAAAAAAAAAATTATTTCTAAAACGTTTCATAAAACGAATAAAAATTCCTCATAGCATCCAAACACCGTAGCTCCATGAGCTTTTATCGCGGCTCGGTGCAGTTCCAGAGTAGAGCGCCCTCGATGTCCAATGAGTCGGGTGTGACATCCATGCACGATGATGAAGAGGAAGGAGATGAGATGATGGTCACTGTGTCCATGCCGGCCAGTCGGGCCAGGGAATTCCTAAATCTGGACGGTATGTTTGTGGACTGGCAAAACGAGTCCACCGGTTTGATGTGACGATGGAGTGACGGCTGAAGTGTGTCTGCACCCCTGGATGTATCGTAACGTGACGGCACGTCCAATGTGACAAACTGTTACTAATAACATGAATGTGACTTAATGATTTGTGTGTCAGTTGTAAAACGTTTTGCAATATTGCATGTGGATTCTGCACATTTTTTAACATGAATTTTTACGCACGATGTGATGTGAAATAACTTTCAGGATCTTGCCATCAGTGTTGCCTGTAATCATGTATAGAGCTTTTATTATAAATATTATTAGTTATTCGGCCAAAATAGCAACAAACGGTACAAGATGCAACATTACCGGTAAAATGGAACAGTACAAGAAACAAATAAATGCTTGTGTCTTGACTGTTGGTGAATGTGGGACTTTCAGGACGCTAGGTGGCAGCAGACTTACCAGTTAAAATCCATTGTTCTCGGTAATGTGCGCACGCTCAGAACTAAGTAAACAATGGACATTTACCTGGTAAGTCTGCTGCCACCTAGCGTTCAAAAGTCTCCTATTATATTTGTTTTGTTCAGAACAGAGGCCATATCTGCACGTGTTATTGAAAGTGAAGCACTTATGATTATGTTCTTGCAAAATCAGACGAAAATTTTGAGTAATGGTGGATTCTTAAAAGCAACTCTTCTTTACTATACATTTTGTTTTATTTTAATATGATATTCCATCACAGAGTTAAGGGCAGTGGACACTATTGGTAATTACTCAAAATAATGATTAGCATAAAACCTTACTTGGTAACGAGCAATGGAGAACTGTTGATTGTATAAAACATTGTGAGAAACAGCTCCCTCTGAAGTAACGTAGTTTTCGAGAAAGAAGTAATTTTCCACGGATTTGATTTTGAGACCTCAGAATTAGATTTTGAGGTCTCAAAAACAAGCATCTGAAAGCACACAACTTCATGTGACCAGGGGTGTTTTTGCTTTCATTATTATCTCGCAACTTCGATGACCAATTCAGCTCAAATTTTGATATTTTATGCATATGTTGAGATACCCCAAGTGAGAAGACTGGTCCTTGACAATTACCAATAGTGTCCAGTGTCTTTAAGAACAAATGTCAATGTGATTTTATTAGTATTCAAAAGACTAATGCATCTTGCATTGTATGTGGGGTCGGAGGGGCCTGAGATAGAGTGTAATATTAAACAATAATCAAAAGTTATTCAAACCTATGCCCACTTCCTTCTGATTTTGCAAGAACATATGATTTGATTTGTAATTTTGACTCGTAACAATATTGTTCTTAACCCAATTCTAGAAAAGATGCTGCTTGTATGTTGGCACCCATATCTCAAACTGAATACATTTACATATTTGTTAAAGCCATTGGACATTTTCGGTACACAGTATTGTCCGAAGGCCCACACTTCGTGTATCACAACTTATATATAAAATAACAAACCTGCGAACATTTTCGGTCATCAGAGTCGGGAGAAAATAACGGGAAAACCCACCCTTGTTTCGGCATGTTTCGCCGTGTCATGACATGTGTTTACTATAAATCCGTAATTCTGGATGTCGAGAATTGATAATTGTTTGAATGTTTTCTCAAAAAGTAAAGCAATTCATGGAATAATATTTCAAGAGAAGTCTTTTACCATTACCTTCTGTAAACCCTGTAAGTTATTTATAGTATTTACAATGGTATAAAGATAGTAGAAAACTTCTCTTGAAATATGTGTTGCCTGAAATGCTATAGGTTTTGAGAAATGAGTAAATCAATTGGTTTCATCTCTCTCAGTGTTTGAAAAGAGAAAAAAACAGTGAATGTGACTGATTGAGCATAAACTTTCACGTTCACTGGTTTGTTATTTCATGTATATGTTGGGTCCACAAAGTACTGTTACTTGTCTTTGACATTTACCGATGTTGGTTACATACTTTAGGATGAAAGGTCTTCCTTATTTTGTGGAAAAAAACTTGATGTGTCTCTTTAACTACACAGGTAGCTGATGAACCTTTATGTTCTTATAGACCTTTTCAATTTTGTAGTCTTCTGTTCCCAGATTTGAATCTTTCCACATTTTGAAGCTTACAGAACAAGACCTTAGATTTGGTATTCTGATTTCTAACTGTTATTTCACAATCACGTAATCAGTACCAAATTCTTTGTATTTGTAAAAATATCCTGTCAGGAAGAGTTTTTTTTTTGATAATATCAAATGTTTTTCCGTCAAAAGAGCTTTTGACATTATTCCCCAAAATTTTGACAATCACATATATCACCAAAGAATTTTAGGGAGATTGTTAACGTTGCTATTCAACTCTTGTTTGATTTCAGTGGACAAAATGGACATGGCCACGTCGCCGGTTGCCTTCTCAGTCTCAAGCAGGTCATCAAAGTAAGACTTAACTTTTGTTATTCTGTGTTTAAAGGCAGTGGACACTATTGGTATTTACTCAAAATAATTATTATCATAAAACCTTTCTAGATAACGAGTAATGGGGAGAGGGTGAAAGTATAAAACATTGTGAGAAACAGCTCCCTCTTAAGTGACGTAGATTTCGAGAAAGAAGTAATTTTCCTCGAATTTGATTTCAAGGCCTCAGATTTAGAATTTGAGGTCTCAAAATCAAGCATCTTGAAAGCACACAATTTCTTGTTACAAGGGTATTTTTTCCTTTCATTAATATCTCGCAACTTCGACGACAGATGGACTTCAAATTTCATAGGTTTGTTATTTAATGCATATGTTGAGATACGCCAACTGTGAAGACCGCTCTTTGACAATTACCTATAGTGTCCAGTGTCTTTAAATGGTTGTAAGGGCCATGAGTGCGTTTTGGCGACCCCAACTAGAAACATTTGTCATCGGTGCAGTGACAATGCTGTTCAGACTAACTGGTAACCGACTTGTTGAGGTGGTTGGACTTTGGTTGGGGTCGCCAAAACGCACTCATGGTCACACAAGGCAGTTTACAGGCAACCAATTCCAGGCAATCTCAAAGAAGAAAGCCATTCATACGTGAATGTTTACATTTTGTTCTTGCTGATTATTTGACTACGTTTGGCAGTTTTACTCATGTGCTGCCAAAGTACTCCTGTAGCATGCACTGCAGTTGGTTGCCTCCAAGATGCCTGTAAAAGTTGCTTTGGGCGACAAGGCCCTTGAACATTTACCATATCGTGTATCTATTCGTTTGTGCATACTTAATATAGAAGCATCGAAACTTCTTTGAGCCAACGAAATTGCGTATTTTCATCAGACTTTTACTTTCTTTTGCAGACTGCCAAATAGCCCCTTTCCAAATATTCTTCCCAGGGGGCCAGTATAATGTTGTTGCCAACATTTTGACAAACAACACAAAGCAAAATTACATTATCTTGGCAATCTTTTCACAATGCCACAATCTTTGGTCTGGTTTATTTGTGAATAACTTCCCTATTTTTCTAGACTTTCGTGACACATTGCCAATTAATTTATAAAACAGATAAGATAATAACTATTTTTTTAATTAAGAGGTTCCTTTCTTTATTTTAGAGGTTTTTTAAATCTCTTGACTTTCATGTAGTTTATTTAGTCTATAAAAAATATTAATCAAGTTTATGAAGGTTATCAGTCCACATTCCACTTTTTTTCCTCTCATCTTTTTTTCTCCTCTTTAAAAAAAATGCTTTTATTAAAAGAAAATTTGAAATGTATCGCAAGAGATCCACACAATAGTTTAGGGATGTAATTATTCTGTCCAGGGCTTTTTAAATCAAACGCTCCAATATTTATTAGGTTTTCTTTTGACATGCTCATAGTTTGTACCGTTTTTAAATGCAAGAGGGTATTTTCCGAACACATTAATATAGTTGATCTGGGTTTTTTTTCCTTTGAGAAAGAGTCTGCTAAGGTCGAAACATCAGGCCACTTACTATTTCTTGTAGTTTGTCAGAGTAGCAAAACAATGCGCCAATTCCAGGGAAAGACAAAATATTTATGGACATAAAACAAATTTGTTTAAAATAGTTTTGTTTTCTTAATAATCCTTTTACCAGGCAATCAGTGGATTCAGTTGCAGATCATCCGATCACCCAGGATTATCTCAAGGCTTATCAGATTATCATGGACTTTAAGGATTCTCTCATCAAAGTACTTACAGATAAAGGTAAGGCAACCATATTTCTGGGGAGGGGTTGGCAAAGGGAAGAAGAGGTCTTCAAAAAGAACAGCTAGTGTCCAATTAGAAAATTTGAGAATGTTTTGGGTAATTTTTTTAAATCATACTTTACTTTGAAGGTGTTTTAACTTTAAAAACTTTTTTAAAAATCCATGAAACGTAAAGATCAGTGTTTGTTTCACATCCCACTCTTCACCCTGATGTTAAATTTGCATCAGGGATAAAGAATACTCATTTTGGTTTTTACCCATAAACACCGATGTGTGTTAGCACTGTTTACTCAGTACTTACCGTACATGTACCAAAGTTCTGTGAAATTGTATTGTGTTACTTATATTACTGCCTAGTCTTGGAGCAAGTTTTTGTGATGTTGTGTGCAACAAGAAATGTGCGACCTGACAATTCCACTTGTCATGGTGCAGCCATCGTGAATTTCTCCCATTGATATCATTGATACCGAACCGAGGCTGGAAGAACAAAATAGTCTGGTTCCTATTTGCAAAAATGATTATTAGCATTCATTATTGTTATCCGATACGAGGTACATGACCAAGATGGAGACAGCATGATAAAGGTCCATAGGGCATGCAGCTTTGGACAACATGTTAACTATATTAATCCTCTATTTTAACTATTATCGTTGACTCTTTCTTTTTTTAAAGATCTACTAGCGGCTGCAGACAGACTATCTGACATTGGCCAGTTGACCTTTGACCGGGACCTGAATGTTCAGAACCAGGTGTTTGAAATGACTACCAGTATACATAGCTGTGAGTTTCATTGGATTGAGTTTGGTTTTGTTCTTGCGATTCTTTTCTCTGTTAATAATATATATAAAAAATCCAAAAAGGCGTTGGGGACTGTTTTTTGTCAGAGAAATAATATGCAAGTTTGTCTTAAATTATCAGTAAACCGTGGAAGGTAAACTCCTGAACTCCTAAACCGTGGAAGGTGAACTCCTTTTAAAAAGTTGCCGTGGAAAATGTTTCGATCTTTTGGATCCAATACTTCCTTAAAAGAGGCGTGTTTATCATTAAATGACATTTATCTAGATTCTAAGATGGCGGGGTTGAACTAAAACAAAACAAATAGAGCAGGTTTTGAACCTAAGACCTCCAGTTTAACATGCTGGCGCTTTACAGACTGAGCTATCTAGCCCTATGTTTGTGGTCTCCCTATTTTGTCTATAACGTTGTACAGGGGTGCCAGTCAGAAGCCATACAACCCTTGTGGTTTAATTACTTAGTGATAAATGGAAATTTAACACATTTCAATCACACTGTTGAAGCACACCACCTTGTAATGTTATACTTTGATGAACCTCTTTACAGCTACTTATCATTTATTTCCTAACTTTATGTTTTTAGTTTTGAAAGAGGCAGCTAGCATCATCAACAGCTACCTGTATAATGATCAGGTAAGACTTGTTTCAAACATTTTCATCGTTTCAAAATAGTGTCCATTGTGGTTTCTTAAATGGTTTAAGTTTAATGTTGTTCCTAGATTCTAAGATGCCTAGATGACTAAGTACATGTAAATGTCACCGTGTTTTTTATTTATTTATTTATTTATTTATTTATTTTTTCTGTTTATCATCAATACATGCGGGCTGGTGAAACAACCTGCGGGCGATCGAGAATTGTGGTTGACTCCCGTGGGAAACCCCTGTTGAACCCTAGGGGAAAGAGATGCCTCTCATTTTGTTTGACCCCACCTTCCCACCCCTCCCACCACTATCAACTATCTCTAATCATTCTCAGTAACTCCTTAGTGACCTCTCTCTGCTTATCTTGACCCCTAGGAGCCTGCTGTATCCTCTCCCATCACCCAGAGATATGCCTCCCATTTCTCCTGACCCCCCCGCCCCACTCTCCAGTAACCCCTTAGTGACCTCTCTCTATTTATCTTGACCCATCGGAGCCTGCTGCATCCTCTCCCATCAACCAGAGATATGCCTCCCATTTCTCCTGACCCCCCCGCCCCACTCTCCAGTAACCCCTTAGTGACCTCTCTCTGCTTATCTTGACCCCTAGGAGCCTGCTGTATCCTCTCTCATCACCCAGGGAGATGCCTCTAAGGCCATGAGCTTCCAGAAAGAGAACACAGATGAGAAACTGAGCATGGAGAGAGAGATGACCAACACCTTGACGGCCGAGACTGACCCAGAGGTCAGGGAAATCAGAGAGAACTATGAAAACATGTAAGTGCAGGCATCATAGTTTTCCTACTTCAGTCTGTTTTCCAATTTGTTTGCCTTAAAGGCAGTGGACACTATTGGTAATTACTCAAAATAATTATTAGCTTAAAACCTTACTTGGTAACGAGTAATGGGGAGAGGTTAATAGTATAAAACATTGTAGTTTTCGAGAAAAGTAATTTTCCACGGATTTGATTTCGAGACCTCAGAATTAGATTTTGAGGTCTCGAAATCAAGCGTCTTAAAGCACACAACTTCGTGTGAGAAGGGTGTTTTTTCTTTCATTACTATCTCGCAACTTCGATGACCAATTGAGCTCAAATTTTCACAGGTTTGTTATTTTATGCACATGTTGAGATACAGCAAGTGAGAAGACTGGTCTCTGACAATTTACCAATAGTGTCTAGTGTCTTTAAGATGAATCAGAAAAACGTAAGTAAAATGGCCTGAAAAGTCTATTAAAGCCTACACCATGTGTTTCAGCCTTTGTACTTTTTAGAACTTTCTGAGGACCAAATATCGCGCCTGTAAGTTTTATAATAGTTTGGGTTTTGAACAAGGAAAAATTGATTGGAGCGTGACTTGAACCACGACCGCTGGATAAACGCACCGGTGCTCTACCACTGAGCTATCCAGCCCTATGTTGGCAGTCTCCTTATTAGTGAACATCTTTGTTCGGGGTGGCCTACACTTGTTTTGGGGGTTTTGTTTTTTTTTGAGCTTGGGGTTTTTGGGGGAGAAAAAAGTCAGAATTTCTTGTTATGAAGGAAGTTACACAAAACAAATAATTAAATTGTTGGTCATTGTGGTTTTCCCTGTAGGCCAGGCCCCTTGATACTCATCCGGATATTGTTCAATTATGAAGGGGATCCAAATGTGAAAAAAACACTCGTAGCCGCAACTTGGCTTCACTGAAGAAAATGATTCATTCTGTGGACTAGTTCAAATTCATCTGAGTAGCCTAATCGCAAATCGTTGACTAGACTAGACCAACTATCGTAGACTAGCGTGCACTCGATCAAAGTTAGCCAAACTATGGTTCACCAAGGTCCTTGATCAAGCGTGCTCATCCTTGTTTACAGGTTCCTGACAAAAAGGGAACAATTTTGAGGTAATATTTCCAAGGAAAAAGGATGTAAACTGAAGAGAAAAAAAAACACCGACCTTAAAACCCCACAAAGAATATAATTTAGCTTCCTACTTCCCGTTGTATTCTATCTTACAGGAAATCAAATCTGGACCAGCAAAAGAAAGATTACGAAGACAAACTCAAGTAAGTACTGCTGCCATTTTGGTGTTTGGCTCCCTGACTAGCCAACACATGACACAGTTGATGACTCAATCCAATAAAAAAAAGCCAGACTATTTGCCGACCCAAAACTAGGGCTGTATCTGAATTGGCGGCTCTGGCTACGGCTGTTGCTAAGGGTGGTGCTAAGTATGTCCTATACTTCAACGCATGATGATGCGGCTTTCCAACTGTAGCCATTTCCGTAGCCTCCATTTTGTACACAGTTTGCTGTTGTTGCTTATAAACATTTTTGGGGATCATGTTGGCTCAGTGGTTTCTTTCCCTGCCTTTTACCTCTGTGGACCCCAGTTTGAACCCCACCTCAGACTGGAGCCTTTCAGTCCATACCTGACTGTGTGGGTTGTCCCCCAATTATGGGTTTTCCTCCCACATCTAAGACTGAACATTTCTTCTTGTTTCCTATTTATCCTGTTATTGGCATTGATTGTGCTATTGGATGTGTATAAGTAAAAACTACCTTGCTTCTGATAAGAAATTAATTTCATCTACCTTACCAAAAAAGAAAGTTGCAAAAAAAACTGTTTCAACAATTGTTTTGCAACTTTCTTTTTATGGCCTGACGTTCTACCCAAGTTTCTCTGTAAGGTGATAGGTTTGATAAGTCTTTGAGAAAGACTCTGCTAGGATCAAAAGACGTCTGGCCGTAAACACTTGTAATAATATTTACAACAGGTTATTGGTTGGTAACGATTCACAACAGTAATTTGAAAGAGAAAAGTGATTTTTTTTTTCTCTTTCAAATTACTGCAATATGTTTTGTTTTGGGAGATTTTGGGGCGAAAAGAAGAATTTCCCTCTAACCTGTAGTGTTTTTGGCTTGAGACCTTCCCACAATATAATAATGGACATTTTTATAGCGCCGGTATCCGCCGCAAGCGGCGCTCATGGCGCTGCTCTACAAAAGAACAACCATTTAGCAATGAATAAAAGATAACTCTACAGTTATCCTGTAAGATAACTCAACACACAAATTAATTCTTGGACTCTTATAACATTACAGTTATTATATTCTTCATCATTCAGTGTCAAGTTTACTCTTACAATTGAATAAAATCTAACAATTTCCATTTTTTTTAAAACCCACAGCAACAATGCGATCATGATGATGGAGTTACAAGACACCATTCAGGAGTTACAACACGAGTTGTCTGCTTTCGGATCTCCAACCAAACCCTACTCAGCTATGTCTGGATTCTCCAGCCGGTTTGACCCTAAGACAGAACCAATGATAACCTTCTCAAGAATGGACTCGGAGAGGAACCAGAAAGCACTCAAGAGGGCCGTCAATGCACAGAGGGTAAAACAAAAAGATATTTCACAGATTGATTTAAAGGCACTGGACACTATTGGTAATTACTCAAAATTATTGTTAGGATAAAAACTTACTTGGTGATAGTATAAAGATTGTGAGAAGCAGCTCCAGAAAGAAGTAATTTTTCACTAAAATATTAAAATTTGATTTCGAGACCTCAGATTTAGAATTTGAGGTCTGGAAATCAACCATCTGAAAGCACACAACTTCGTGTGACAAGGGAGTTTTGTCTTTCATTAATATCTCGCAACTTCGACGACCAATTGAGAAGACAGGTCTTTGACAATTACCAAAGGTGTCCAGTATCTTTAAATGATTCACATATCAATTTTTCTATTTAATGGCAATCGCAAGCATTAGAGACACTAGCTATCGCAACTGTACCAAAATGTCCATAAGGGTCATGTCACTCAAGGCAATTTACAGGCAACACGTTCCAGGCAATCTCCCAGAAGAAAAGGCATTTGCATTTGAATGTTCACATATTTGTCTTGTGGATCAAAAGAAAATGTTCAAAGATGACTCATGTGCTACCACAGTACTCCAGTAGCAACACTGCAGTTGGTTGCCTCCAAGTTGCCTGAAAAAGTTGCCAAGGTCGCAAGGCCCTAACAGTCGCAATCGACCACAAGATTTTACAAACCAAAACCGAAAAAGTCAAAGTCATGTCCTGACTTACATTTTTCTTATGTTTCCAACGCTAACATAAAAACAAAATTCAGTTTCATATTATCAGGAAAAGGTGTTTCAGATTTCAAGGGCGTTGGCCATGTCTGTGGGCGTATGGTTATGAGTGCATTGAAATGAAGTCTCTAACGGTTTTAAATCTAGGTGCTATCTCATGCTTTTTCTGTGAACAATTTTGGTGAATCAATTTTTTGTTAGGAGCCAATATAAATTTTCACAAGCAAACAACCTGTACACATATCAAGTTCGTCCAATTGACCAAAATAGTGCCCTGTGAACAAATTCAGACAACTTGAAAAACAATTTCCTGAACATTGAAAAAATACCTAAAAGTTGACGGGGAGCCAGAAACAGCAGACGTGTATTGGTAACCATTGTATTCATAACCACTCATTTATTTGTTAATTAAACTTAACCATTAAATAATAAGTAGTATTTATGAAGCGTCAAAAGCAAACAGTTTCTGGGTCCAAAAATACAGGAAGTATTTCATGTTTGCTGAATTGCTAGACTGCTACATGTACATGGACATTTAAATCTGGCTTGAAATGGAATGAAGAGTTGAGAAAAAGAGTTAAAAATTGCTACTTCCACAGAATGACTGGAAGAAAGTTCTTGTAACAGCCTTTTTATTACACAAAATAGTATAAAACTATTGCAAATCGACCCCTTTAATAAAGGGGGAAAAAAGAAGTCAAATTCATTTTGAAAAGTTTCATTTTATTCTGATGCCAGTAGAGGGTGAATACTCTGAAATCAGTGCTAGGATCATAAACTGCAGGCATTTGACTATTTTTGCATTTATGCTATACATGTAGATCCTTTTGGTTGGTAAGAAGTTTAGTTGGTAAAACAAAACGGCGGTAAGCAGATTATATAATATGTTCTGTTGAACACCCTTTTTTTAAGTAGGGCCCAGCACACCCCGGCGATAATAGGCCCAAGTGCATGTCATTGAGGAAAATGCATGCTAAAAGAGCAGCTGTCGATTTCACCAAACTCTTCCTAACTTAGGATTAATCTTAGGACTTAGGACGGGTTCAGTTCCAGATCCAAATACGTAGGACACATTGAACATATCCTAAGTTAGGACGGGCTACTCGTCCTAACTCGAGATAGGATTGATCCTAGCGTTTCGTGAAATCGCCTGCAGAAGTTTACTGCTGAAGTTTAATCATACTTTGACTCTTTTTATTCATCGGTTGACTCTTTTGTACAGTTGGAACCAGAGTACTATAACGAAGTAGTACAAGCCATGGACCAGTACACAGTATTACCTGCAAAACGTCTGGTACACCTCGCCAAGAAGTATGCACATCATACGCATATGAAGCACATCGAAGGTTAGTTTCACATTCACAAGTCTAAACAATTAAAGATTCCTCACAGAAAACTTGTGTATTGTCTATAGTTGATATCAATTAGGTGAGGTGTGAGGTACATGTAGCAAATCTCTTGTTAGAAGTGCTGGTTCTTAAAAGAATCGGTGGTCGACAACTCGGAGCTAACACCACTCAAAAGAGATTTACACATGGTGCTATCCCAAACGTGACCTTAGTATACTCCCACCATGCAAAGTTTGAAACCTTACTCAGTTGATATTAAAATTGTCACACTGTTTTTCTCAAAAATGTGAACAGCTCTTTTGTGAAACTTTCACTTTCATGGGTGAATACAATTCGTTGAGACTGCATTGAAGACAAAGTAGATTTGGTCATAACCAGGGAAAATATTTAAGTTTCTGTCTAAAAGTTCATTTATAAACTTGCTGGTACCAATTCCAGAAGAGAAGTATTTACATCTGAAGTCGAGAAAAAAGCATCCACAAAACACTTGAGCTTTTTTGTGATTGTCTCAAAATAAAATAAACCCAACTTTGCTCAAAATCACTGACATAACTTAAACAGTTTTGTTCATGTTTTCACACAAAAAATGAAATTTTTACAGATTGGTGACCAGAGGAGTGGAGTTATTTTTACTCTTCTCCTCTATAAACAATGATGTATTTTCCCTTTGTAATCACACTGTTTCTTCCTTTGTGTTTTTTTTGCAGAGAATGTGAGACAGAGTAACTCATTGGATGAAGAGGTGTATACATTACTTGAGAGGATGGAGGCATTACAGAGCCTGGTAAGTCAAGACAAAAATCTATGAATCTTAATTAATATTAGTGTTCATTGGTGCATAAATGTCTTCGGTATTTGAGGCATTGCATGGTGAGGTATCAATATATATTTGGTTTGCAGTAACACCATGTGTGTATCTACTTGCTGGGTAGATACATATTCTTTAGAGAACTTGTCTTGCTACATATTCTTCTACCATGGAGTAAATTTTACAGAATTCGGGAGACTTCTCAGTTCCGTAGCACAAACCAACAAGGTGAATTTTCGGAGCGGTTTGCTGAGAGAAGTTTTTTTATTTTTCATATTTACAGCACCTTGTAAAACATTACATGGTGCCATCTAAGGATTAGGTCTCATGATTCAAAAAGGTAGTCCCACATCTTGCTGGTTACATGCACTAGCGCCAGGAGCGTTACTGAGTGACGGACATGTGTGCTACATGTATATAAGAAGCCAGAATTGTTGTTGTTATTATTATTATTTGCTTGAATCCACAGAGGGCACAGCGCTGGGGAGAGCAGATGGACGCCTTGTCGTCAGAGCGTCTTCATCTGGCCCACATGCTGATGGAAGCACTGCAACGAGTCGAAGAAGAATCGGGCATCTTCATGATTAAACCTATACTATCATGGAGAGGCAGGTACGGAAAACTAGGTGCTGGGGTACTATTGGGTGGACGGGGGAAGTAACATCCATTGGGTTACTAGTGGGTGCTAAGGGTACTACTTGGCGCTTGGGTTATTACTGGATGGATAGGATAAAAGACAACTATGGGCCTAGCTAGGTTGGTTACTTGGCCGAGTACACAGGCTATCTTAACAATCACTTTAATACAATTTAGCAGAGGGAGAGCACCTTTTGAGAACTACTGGGTACCCGGGAGAAATGACACCCATGGGCTTTACTAGAGTGGGTACTTGGCTGGGTACACAGGTTACCTGAATGATTTCACTTGGACTTTTTTTGACTTGAGCAACCACTTCCCACTTGATTTTTACTCGGTGAATTTTTTTTTTTTTTTTTTTAGGAACCAGATACCACTCTACCAGCAGAGTAGAATCAGTGAAAGTTATCGACCGCACAAGACCTTCCTGAAACCGATCCCTCCAATGCGTGACGGTACCCCGCTTAACATGGTACCAGCTCCCACTCCAGCATCACAACATCCCATCAAAAGTGCAGCAACAAGACCTAGAACACAGGTACACTGTCAGATTGTTGGAACTCTCCCCAACTAACCCCCCTACACCACCCATCCTATGTATCTGATTTCAAACTAGTCCCCCCCCCCCTCTCTCACCACCCATTCCATGCCACTGAGCGGCCCTTTCTTAGATTTAGAAATATGAAAATCTCAGATTCCAAATAATAAAGCGTCATTTCCATTTTGTTGGGACAGAAATCAAATTAGTAGGATTTGAAACTTTACATGGTGGAAGTATAATTAGGTGAGGTTTGCAGTAACACCATCAGGCCTGTATGACTCGTTTTTGAAAGGGCAAGGGCACCAATGCATTTTCTCCTTGGTAATAGGGCACCCTATAAGGAAATGTTAAATTTCTACTTGAGCATTTCATGGGCACCGAGGCAATGACCAGTGGGCATGGAGGAAATCACTTTCGTTGCCTCTGTCAAGTATCACGCCTGCACCAGCTTAAAGACACTGGACACTATTGGTAATTGTCAAAGACCAGTCTTCTCACTTGGTGTATCTCAACATATGCATCAAAATAACAAACCTGTGAAAATTTTAGCTCAATTGGTCATCGAAGTTGCGAGAGAATAGTGAAAGAAAAAACACCCTTGTCACACTAAGTTGTGTGCTTTCAGATGCTTGATTTCGAGACCTCAAATTCTAAATCCGAGGTCTCGAAATCAAATTCGTGGAAAATGATTTCTTTCTCAAAAACTACTTCACTTTAGAAGTAGCCGTTTCTCACAATGTTTTATACTACCAACAGCTCCGCATTGCTCGTTACCAAGTAAGGTTTTATGCTAATAATTATTTTGAGTAATTACCAATAGTGTCCACGGCCTTTAAAATCTCTTTTCAGAACCAACACTACCAAAAGAGATTTTCACATGGTGTTACCGCAAACCTCACCAAATCAAATTTCCCCAGCTACTAATAAACTTTAAACCTCTGGTTGTCTTGTTTTCATTTATAGGAACCACCAGTGGAAACAACTCCTGCTCCAGTGGATGAGTCAAACGATGTCCCAGTCAAAGGGTCCAGCATTCAGCTGGTTGGTCCCCAGTCCCAGCCCATGTGGGCAATGTCCAACTCGTTCACCAGGCCTGGGGCAGACGGTGACACGGCAAAGGACCGTTTCGCCAAGATCACCACGCCCCGTATCCTGGAGCTGGATGTTAACCGGATGCTGATTGGTCAGAATACAGTCAGGTGAGGAGACTTTTATGTTTTAATACATAAACGTTGTCGCAACAAGCTCTTGCAATAATCTGAATCTGAATTATAAAGTCAGGTGTGTATAGGGCAGCTAAGGTTTAAATGGCTTCTGAATGACACACCCGAACAAATATAATGACTAATAGGGAGACCGCCAACGTAGGGCAAGATAGCTCATCAGTTTGTAGAGGGCCAGTACATTTAAAAGAAGATTGTTGGTTTAAGTCCTGCTCCAGTAAATTTGTCTTTGTTCAAAACCCAAGCTATTTATTTTTCCTGATACAGGAATGTATGCTGTCAGGACACAGACCTTAACTTCCCAGCATGGGCGGTAAAAAAATATATGTTGTACCGACAAAGGCGTTATTTCTTTCATCATTCATTTGCTTTCGTCAGTCATTCACTGAGGCCAGATGCAGCAAATCATTGGTCGATAGCTTTTATTTGTGCGTAAAAAGTGCGCATAACCCCAGCGTCACTGTAGCGTTTCAGAATATGCATAATGTTTTCAGCTATTCCCGTTTTGTTTCCACCAGTGCTTTGACGAAGCCGTTTATAAGCAATGATAGATTGGTGAATGCATCCAATGCCAGTGTCCGATCCTACATGAGCATTGATCGCCCGTCAGCAAATCCAGCACAGAATAGAGGACGACCCAACTCAACAGGTAAAGTACTGAACCATGACAGGGCGTTAATTAGACAAGGTATAAACTACTGGTTGCAACCCATGGCCAATAGACCGATCCATTAAGCTCCGCCCCATTGCGTATTGACCAATCACAACGCAAAAAAGGTCCGACAAATAAGTCTGACATGCGAGCGCATATGCTTGGCGGCCGCGGCAGAGTTGTGCAGAAAGGCATTGGAGAGGCGCACGTGTTCTTGCTCACACGTGCGTCGTGGATGGAGCCTAATGGATCGGTCTATTTCAGCATCAAACAGGCGAGGCATATTTAGCTCATCACAGAAAAACAATAACGATAATAACAATCAGCACTTATAAAGCGTACAGTACATGTATCTAAGAAAAAATCACATTCACAATGACAAAAGTCTAGGATTTAAGATGCCTGTTTGATCAGATGAGCCTTGAGCTGTCGTTTGAAAATTTAAGGATCATTCTGTGTATTTAAGTCGAGCAGTAATTAATCCTTACGGATTATTGCAATATGCTGTCAACCATGCCAGAAAACACTGATAAGTGTACTCAGTTCTTTTACATGCATTTCACAATACGTAAAACCTATTTGTCTTGCCGGGACTCCAACCCACACCTCATCAAAAAACCAGAGCTTGGATCCAGAGCGCTAGACCACTCGTCCATGACATGCCAGTTGAATTCACTATATCCTCCTACTGCTTTCTTTGCAGGTACCGAAGGAGCCAGGCAATCACCGTCAGTCCTCGCTGTAAAGACTCCAAACAGTGCTGGGTCCCGTCACAGCAGAACACGCAGCGAGGGAGCCCTTTCCCTAAGCCAGCCTCTTCCACCAATCAAAGTACCCCTCAATAATGACCTCGAGGGAAGCAGACCAGGGACGACAGGGTCAGTGGGTTCTTCCATTCACAGAAGAGGTAAGAATGGATTGATTGATTAAATAAACGCATTTATTTTGTTCAAATTAAAAATCAAACAAACGCACGCATCTGGAACTTTCTACCACTTAATCTTGGATCTTGTCTTTGTACCATAAATTTCAAATCTCTTCTCAAAATTTATCTTATGTCACAGGTTTTCAAGGACTATAGTTGTGTCTGTTTTCTTTCGTTTGTTTTTGGTTTTACTGCCCCTTAAACACTCAGCATGATGGATATGTGTGCATAACAATACGTGAATATTATTTATTTGTTATTATTATTAAAGGGAAGGTATACGTTTGGTAATTGTCAAAGAACGTTCTTCTCACTTGGTTTATCCCAACATAAGCATAAAATAACAAGTCTGTGAAAATTTGAGCTAAATTGGTCATCAAAGTTGCAAGAAAATGATGAGAGAAAAACCACCCTTGTGGGACGAATTTGTGTGTTTTCAGATAGGAATAAAAGACTTCTGGCTAGAAGTCTTTTATTATTTTAGTGCGAAATTACCTCTTTTTCAAAAATATGTTACTTCAGAGAGAGCCGTTTCTCACAATGTTTTATATTATCAACAGCTCTCCAATGCTTGTTACCAAGTCAGTTTTTAAGTTACTATTTGTTTTAGGGACATCAGACATCTACAGAACCCAATGGTGCTCCCTTTCCGCAGACTTAATAATAATAATATCAAAACCATTCTTATATAGCGCATATCATCGTGAGATCCCTATGCGCTGTAAAAGGAAATCAACAATTATTGTACAAAGTAAACAGATATGTTTTTAACCGGGTTTTGAATTGTTCTGGGCGCAATTTCATGGATCTGCTTACCGCCGAATTATGCGCTTACGATCACGATTCCCCGCTTACGTGCAAGCGCCAAATTTCTGCGCTAGCCTTGTAAGCCTAGAATGCCTAGTAACGGGGAGTACGCACGCGCAGAAGCCAAAATTCGCCGATAACCCGTGAAATACGCTTGCCGTAAGCCCAGAATTTCCTGCTTCTGTAAGCGCCAATTCTGTGCTTACGGTAAGCAGAGCCATGAAATTGGGCCCTGATGTTTGACAACCTCTGGAAGACTGTTCCATAACTGAACTGAACTTCTGCGCTTACGGCCCCTAGGAGCATGGGCATTAAAGGTTGTCGTAAGCGCAGAATCTTGTGGTACTGTAGTGCCAAGATGTTTTCGCCCAGTCAGACCAGAATTCTAAACAGAAGGTTCAAAGCTACAAAACTTGAACCCGCTTCAGATGACTGCTCATTGATGTGTGCTTTTTGTTTGAATGAAGAAAACAAGACTGTCTAAACCAGCTGGGAAAAATAAAAACTGTAATTTCTAAAAATTTCTCTCCTTGATTTTTCTAGATCTATCGAGGCCGGTCACTCACCCTTCACCTCCCCGTACTCCTCCCGGATCTTCCATCCGACAATCTCCGCCTTTCATGAACGCCGTCGATCTGGACGAGAAACAAGACGAGGACGATGACGCGGGATCGACTGGTCATGTGACTAAAATCTCAATGCGATCGGCGTCGCAGTCAACCGAGCGAAGTTTCACGCCGGATAGAGAAACATGACAGAGTCCTCAGACAACTCATTCATAGATGTCAGAACTTCGCTTGCAATAGATTTTGACCAATTATTTCATGTGAAAAAAATAATTATAACATGCAGTCCTTATTTTTATTCCTATTGGGAGAGCATTGGTTTAAGTGTCTCGCTGTAGAGACACGAATGCCATGACTCGGACCCAAACACTCTGGTTACACCAGAACTTGAGTCTGGTAGCCTAGAACAAATCACTCTCAAATTAAGCCAAGAAATTCTAACATTATTCCAATTTATTTTAATTCTTAAATATCTGGATAATAGCCTTCTTTACATAATGCAAATAGTATATAGCCACATGTAAATTTTGTTTTGTAAAAAAAAGTTGCAACTCGTTCACTATTTCCTCTTCCAGTTCCACGCAATCTTGTGGAGCCCTAAAACCATATCCCGGGGTATTTCCCTGTCTGGTTAGGTCTGCCCTAACAAAAAACAATTTCCTTCTAAATTATCTAGTGTATTGCAGTGCCCAAAACACACCCATCAGATTGCTGGCCCAAGTACATTGTAAGCCAGACATTTCAGAAACACCATAACCATCTATATACCTTGTTAAGTTCAATACAAGTTGAATCTTTACCATTGTTGTGCACTTAAAACACTTTTAAATTAAACCTTTAAAGACACTATTGGTAATTGTCAAAGACTAGACTTCACACTTGGTGTATCTCAACATATGCATAAAATAACAAACCTGTGAAAATTTGAGCTCAAACTGTCGTCAATCTGGCGCACAATGGTCACACGAAGTTGTGAGCTTACAGATACTTGATTTCGAGACCTCAAATTCTAAATCTTTTCTAATTCTTAAATCTAATTCTGGAAAGTTACTTTTTTTCCCGAAAACTATGTCGCATCAGAGGGAGCCGTTTCTCACAATGTTTTATACCATCAACCTCTCCCCATTACTCGTAATCAAGAAAGGTTTTATGCTAATACTTATTTTGAGTGATTACCAATAGTGTCCACTGCCTTTAAGGAACATGAGCACTCACTTTTCTGGTGACCTTAAGCAAAAGCAAAGTCAGTTTGGGTGACTCAAAAACCGGTACGTGCTGTTTTTGTCCATTTGTGACACAAGAAAATTTGTTTCGGTTTTACGTACGAACGAGTTCTAAGCCTAGTTTTATGCTATGGTGCTTGAAAATCGATAGACTAGAGTGAATGGTGTGTGGTCTGTATATAATAGTATGCACTCAATTCAAATAGTAAACACTTTTATTAAGTGAGCTAAACAAAATAGTAAACACTTTTATTAAGTGAGCTAAACAAAATAGTACACACTTTTATTAAGTGAGCTAAACAAAATCTCTGTATATTATATTGATAAGCTTTATCAATGAAACTTGTGTTCAATTTTGTACAACTTAACAATCCTGTTAGTAAGATTAACATCATTCCACTGTATTCTGTTTATTGTTAACCGGCTCTGTGATCACCAAAAGTCCACAGACATTCACCTTCTCTCTTGAAACATACTAATTGAATTCACACATGCTCATGGTAGGTAAATGCCATCGGGAAGGCACATAAACGTGTATGCGTCGCGCTGTCACCAGCCCCATACAAAAATATGAAATGCTCCCCCATTCAGCCCACCAGTAGCTTTAGTGCGTATGTGCGATGTGCAAGCTACATATTTCATGGCAAGGGTCTAAAGCTAGTTTTGCTTTTAAGGATGTTAAAAAAGAAACAATATATTTTCCATACGTTTTGCTAAGTCCCCATAAGAAGAGCCTTTTGAAGATGTGGCTTTCGGTTGAACAAACCTGCACAAGCTGTAGAGCGAGGGTAGAATAAAGACTGTGACGTAATGACTTATTAACAGGATAAAGGTGCTTTCAATTTTTATAACTATTAAAACCGTCCAAATAAGTGTATCTTTTTATCTTGAAAAATATCAGAAGTTATAAAATTTTGCTTAATTCTTGTATAAAATAGATATGATATTTCAATTTCCAAATGTACAAAAAGCTGCACATATTGTGTATATTTTGTATCTATCGCTGTTTGCCAACATTAAAAATATAAACAACTTGAAGCTGGACTTACCCCATGTGTTTTGTTTGTTTCAATTTTGGGCCGAAATTTGATAAAAATGGTGGACTTACCCCGTGTGACTTTTTAAAAAATTTTGCCAAAATTTGATAAAAAAGGCTGGACCTACCCCCTGTGATTTTTTTTGCTGGACTTGCCCAGTGCCATTTTTTTTTCAATTTAGGGCACAAATGTGATAAAAATGCTGGTTTAAACCCTTATGAATTTTATTTAATTTTTAGCCAAAATTTGATACAAATGCTGGACGTACACCCTGTGATTTTTTTAATTTTGTGACCAAATTTGATAAAATGCTGGACTTACCCCTTGTAATATTTTTCTGGACTTAGCCTTTGTAATTTTTCAATTTTGTGCAGAAATTTTAGATTTGCCCCTTGTGATTTTTTTTTTTAACTTGGTGCAAAAATTTGATAAAATTGCTGGACTTGCCCAGTGCCATTTTTTCAATTTAGGGCAAAAATGTGATAAAATTGCTGGTTTCATGCCTTAAAATTTTATACAAATGCTGGACTAACCCCTTGCGACTTTTTCAATATTTTGCCCAAATTTGATATTTACCCCTTGTAATTATTTTCAATTTTGGGCAAAAATTTGATAAAAATGCTGGACTTGCCCTGTGCCATTGTTTCAACTTGGGGCAAAAAAATTGATAAGAACGCTGAACTTTACCCCTAGTAATTTTTTTATATTATTATTTGATTAATTTGCTTGACTTGCCCCTTGTGATTTTTAGCCCAAATTTGATAAAAATGCTGGACTTAGGCCCACCCCTTGTGATTTTTTCAAGTTTTTGCAAAAATGTGATAAAAATGCTTGGTTTACCAATTGTGAGTTGTTTTAATTTTTTGACAAAATTTCATAAAAATTGTTGACTTACCCTTGTGATTTTTGTTTTTCAATTTTGACCCACATTTTGAAAAAAATGCTGGACTTACCACTTGTGATTTTTTCAATTTTTTGCAAACATTTGATTTCTACCCCTTGTGAATTTGTTTTCAATTTGGGGCCAAAATTTGATACAAATGCTGGACTTACCCCTTGTGATTTTTATTTGATTTTTTTTTTCCAAAGCTTGATTAATTGCTTGACTTGCCCCTTGTGATCTTTTGGCCCAAATGGATATAAATACTGGATTTTTTTTCAAATTTAGAACAACAATTTTATACAAATGCTGGACTTGTGTTTTTTCAATTTATAACAACATGTAACTGATGACAACAATTGGTTGACTAACTCCTTGTGATTTTTTTTAGATTTTTTGACTCAGATAAGATAAAAATGCTGGAGTTTACCCCCTGTGTTTTTTGTTTTTTTTCTCAATTTTTTACAAGAAATTGAACAAATTGTTGGACTTACTCCTTGTGATTTGAAATTTTTTTTTCAACCAAATGTGATAAAAATGCTTCACTTACCCCTTGTGTTTTGTTCTGTCCAGAAACAAACTTAAGTTTACCATCATACATGTAGTTACACCACTTCCTAAGCCTAACCCATCTGATTTGGGTTTTATGTATTACATTTTTTTGGTCACCACATGATGTTTCATGGTGTTTCATGAAAATTACACCAGTGCTTAGTAAACAAGCAAGGAGTGACTAGAAGCTTGTATTTGCATATGCATTATCTACATACCTAGCTGGTTTAGGAATGTCATAGGTAGTACACTTATCTGCATCGGTCCTTTCGCCGCCTTGGTAAATCTTGAACTCCTTCGGGGCCTCATAGGTGTATTGCTGCTCCTTGGGAATTTCATACACCATGTCTGTAGACTCTTTGCAGCCGCCATGTTGCCCACCTCTGTGTCCTGCTTGACTCGCATCCTGGCCACTCCTGGAAGCTCTTCTGGTGCGGCAATTGTGTACAAGCCGCTTCTTGTGGATATAGCAGGCGAGGACTACCACCATGATGACAAAAGCAAGTCCAGCAAAGACCCCTGCAACATTTGCACCAGCGTGACTGTGACTAGTCTGGTCATCTAGACTTGATGACTCTGATGACCCATCAGGTCTGTCGATAGTCAGGAACCCCCAATGGCTGCTCTCCTCTTCATTGTGTGTGTTCACAGCGCTACACTTCACCTGTAGACCGTCATCTTCCTCCATATGTACTTCAGGTATCGCAAGGATTTTCCCTCCGTCCGATATTTTGTAACGGCATGAGCCGCCACAGGTGGAGGAAACATACTGAATTTTGTTTCCTCTTAGGATGTGCCAGTGATAGCTTTTCACTGGATACAAACTTCTCGTAACACATTGGAAAAGAGCTTCAGCCCTGTCAGAGACGCGTCCAGTATGAGGCACCAATCCAACTGTGAATATGACACTCAGCAGGGTGATAGAGCAGCTCGGCCTGTTCTTATAGGCATTCTGTCCCCTCCCCACACCAGCAGCAATGCACGTGAAACTCTCTAAATTGTCCTGAACACTGAGAACCCTGGATACGACAAAGGAACTGCCTTTAGTGATCTGTTGAGGTGCCAGGTAGGTATCGGTCTTATTGTCGTACCAGGCCAGGAGTGATAACTGCGAGTTCTCTGGAGGTTTGCAGGTCAACGAAACATTATCGCCGACATTAAGCTCACCAGAAGGTAGCGCCTCACAGATGGGTGGTGAAAGTGTTGAAGAGAGTACTGTTAGGGTTGCTAGCCCATCTTCATGGTCATCATCATCATGTCTTGAAAATGACCGCCCAGACCCCGAAATCTCCTCTTCTCTGGCATCATCTTCAAATTCGGAAAACCCACAGAAATACTGTGAAGTGTCCATTGGTGTGACCTGATAGATATTGAGGTCACATAAGCCTATGCTCCCAGGTACAGAAACTGAGATACGCTTAACTTTGCCAGAAGCTTCAGGAACACTGCCTTGTCTGCAATCAGCGATCCTCGTCGATCCCTGGAACCAATACACGTTCCCGATATCTCTATAATTTGGAATTAAGCAACGGAAAGTAACATTGCTACCTTCAAATACATTCAAGTTTTTCGTTGAAATGATGGAAGGTACTGTCAGAGCAGGGTTAGCGAGAGAACTAGAAGGGTATGTTATGCCGGTATCAGAACTGGAGCTAGAACTGGAGCTAGAACTGTACCCCTGCTGTACTGTTGCTTTCCAGGCCAGGCTGACAAACAACACCATCACTGTGAAGGACGTCATGGTGTAGCTGCGATCCCTCGACCTCAAATGTCATATCAAACCCAGTTGTTTCCCTTTTATATGCGAACCCAGTTGTATATATGCAAACCCAGTTGTTTCCCTTTTATATCAAAACCAGTTGTTTCACTTTATCAGGAAATACAAACATTGGATTTTGAAACTACATAAAAAGTTAACTCTCCAAACCAAAAGAACACTTTGCCACATCCTTCCTGAAAAGGTTAAAGATAAAGTTTTTAATTTTTTATTTACCAAAGATCTGTAGCACATTAATTTTAGTTGTGATTTGTTTTAGTGCATTTTTTTTTTAAATAAAGCTTCATCTATATTATGGCAAACATGAAAACTCAACAATAATTTGGAGCTAGGTTTTTTTCGAATTCTATACACCTAATGTTCCGACACTTACCAACACCCACCCCCAAGTTCAGACAACGCAAGTTTTGCCTACCCTTATTCCAAGCTGAACTTCTACCCTGACCCTTATCCGAACCCTAACCATACCAGATAGATCATGGGTAGGGGCGGGGGTCACCAGAGCATAGGAGTTCCGGAACACGGAGTGTTCCCCGTTATTGTCAAGTTTCAACATTCTCATGTAACCATCCTGAGCCCAATTTCATATAGCCTGTAAGCACAAAACTTGCTTAGCACAAAACCTGCTTAACACAAAACTTGCTTAGCAAAAAAAAAATTGCTTAGCAAAAATAGGATAACCAGCCAGAATACTCTACATTAACAATTGGTCGTGACTGGTACCCCAGTCATTTCTTGCTTATCCAAGAAATTTGCTAAGCAGGTTTTTGGTACAATAATCACATGATGTAAGTTCTTTAGCATACGGTGTACAAACAAATGGCAGTTGTGGGCTGGCATCAGTGCTTGTATTGATCTTGTTTTGTATATTTTTATTTTTTAAACATTTTTATATAAGTTTGTTGACTATTTTGCCTCGAACCCAGGCTGGTCTACCATCAATTGACTACTGTGGTTGACCATTTGGAAACGGCCTCAGGACCATGATTTCTTCACTGGTCCCAAGAGCCTGTTCCATGCTAACATGTGTTAAGCGCAGAAGGGAACCAGTGACACTACAGCGGGAAAAAAACGGAAGTCAATGGAGTGTTCCTGATGGTTGACTAGACTTTCAAACAAGACGTTCGAGTGAGTGTGTCACTCCTCATGTACATTGCTGGTTAGTGGACAATTGCGGGTTGACTAAATGTTGGCCCTCGATCTTGCTCTTTGTAAGTAGTAGTGAACCTCGTTCAGACCTCGAAACAGCGTGGGTTCGAATCCAGGTCTAACCAGTCAAGAGACTCATGTCCTGTTACATAAATTGCTTCATCCTTCAGCCATAGATTACATGTTCATGAAAAGAACACAGAATATGGTTGAATGGTGGGGGTATCCCAGCTAGGCCTACAGCCGATTTCACGAAACGCTAGGATTAAACATATCTTGAGTTAGGACGAGTAAATTGTCCTAACTTAGGATGGGTTTAATGCGTCCTAACATCTTCGGGATACTTAACTCGTCTTAAGTCCTAAGATTAATCCTAAGTTAGGAAGAGTTTGGTGAAATCGCCAGCATGGCAACTAGTGTAGTGTGACTAGTGTCGTAATATACAAATATTGACTGTTTCGAGTGCTAAGGTTATTAGACTCCCGAGGTGATCCCCAGAGCTTCTATTTTCCTGAGGCGGAGCGGAGAAAAAATGGAACTGTCCGGGGATCACTGGCAGACTATTTATCATACTCGTACAGACTATTTATCATCCTCGACATGTAACATTCGTACGCGCATTTCAGATACACAGATGAACAACCGATTGGGTTTGAGGTGGGTAAAAAAAACGTCAAGGTACTGTGTGATAGTCTTCGGACTAACACATGGCAAACGACTATCCCATGGCCGCTTGGTTTTTAGTGAAACTAAGACATAGCATGTGACACTCTCTAATCCAATGAAAAGGCAGAATTTTTGTAAGGGGTGTTGTAATCGCGACGGTTGATTGCTTAGTTGAGTCAAAACTACTGTTTTTTTACTTCTTTGTTAATCGTGCCACTACAAAAATAGTCGCGACAACCTGTTTGGTAAACCAACAGTGTGGCTCACGACTATTCACAACATCGTAAATTACTTATGAAACACAATCAGATATCAGTGACACAAACCTTCCAGGGTGAACTACTGTGCCTGCGTCAAACATTATGCCGCAATGCATCTTGGAATTAAAAGTTAGTCGCAATAAGTGTCGAAGTCGCGACTATTTGAGGCGTGACTAGTCGAGTAGTCAAGTTCACTTCAATTTTAACCTACCCCAGCATTTTCAGTTCGTCAATCCTCAGGCTTTGCAATTAAGGACATTTTTCAAGAAGCCTTACTTTCATTACTAGACATGCAAAGCGTTCACTAAAAAAAAAAACATAAAAAAAGTTACTGCAAAAAGACAAATGAAACGGCTCGCTGATACTCGAATGAAATGACATAACTCAGTAGATTGAAGAAGACCATCAGTTTATTTATTGTGTGCAATTTTATGCAGGTTTCCAATACCGACAAGCAGGCATGCCAACAAGAAATTAAAAATATGGACGTACAATAGTAAATATTCTATCAACAATAAAAAAATTAACATGATTACAATATTATGTACTTTCCTCTCATTCACTAATATCCTGCAATTCTCCTTTTTTTTCTCACAAAAAAAAAACACTAAATATTTGTACCACAGAAAGCTAGGTGAGTCAATAGAGATGAGCACAAGAAATTGCACCAATAAAAAATGTTTACATAGCATTAAAATCTGGCATTTTAAATCGAGTTCTTTAATCTTAAATTAAATTGAATCAATTTTGTGTTTTAATTTAACGCTCGGAACGTTAACACTATCCTCTTTTTGTATTTTTGTTTTTATCTTTCTTTTAGTGATAGGTTTTTGTGCAGGGAAAAAAAAAACATTCTAAAAAAAAAACACCAACAATGCTGAATGCTCACCACAGGTACCTTGGAAAATAAAACAGCAGAGGGCAAAAGCTGTCCACTTAAAAATTAAAAACATTTTTCTGAGGATAAAAAATGACCAAAAAAATGAACAATCTAGATTGCCCATTTAGAATCGATGCCTGATGCACATAAAATGTTTTTCTAACACTTACAGAAGATGGGATTAGAGCCTTTAAGAACATAGGAAAAAGCGCATTTTTAAAAAATTCCTCTTTTTGACAGAATATAAATACTGGGTTTTTTCTGCTTTATCAAGAGCTTTTTTTAGACATAGCGTTGACTCAACACAGCAATCGTTCCCTCACGAGTGTATAGCTCACTATTTTCCTACATCAATTTACAATCAAACATCCCTAAGGAACATGCCCTAAAGCATGACCTAAGGAAAAACAAAATCTGCATTATTTTACCACCTTGAGCGCCACCCCGTGATGTACAGTACTGAGGTACGTGCCTGGTTTTTTTTTTTTTCAGTAATTAAAAAAAAAAAAAAAAAAAAACACGTCTTTTTTTTATACGTTCAGGCGCCATAGTCCCCTGGACAACGTGGTAAAAGTTTTACAAATTAGAAGAAAAAAAAACGAAAAACGACTATGAACCTTTTTTTTTTTTTTTTTCAGTTTTTTTTTTTTTTAAATCTTCCGAGGAGAATGAAAAACCAAGGCATGTTAAATGACCAGACGCATTTAAAACAAGTACATAGTTCACATATTTTTGTCTTAAAAAGTTTAGTCCAATCACACACTGTTACAATAGACTACTTACTCACCAGGACCTTACAGTACAAAGAAACTTAGAAGGTACATGTAGACCAATGTAAAGATCCAACAGTGTTATTATTATCATTATTATTATCATTATTATTATTATCATATTTATCTAGAGAAGAAAAAAAAATACTGGAAAAAAAATCACAGTTTCTGTTAAATCCCACTTGAAATAATCTTGGCAAGAAAAAACTCCCCCACAGATACACTAGCACCACTCACACCCTTACTCACTCTAAAGCATTATCAAGATGTGATGTGTACGTACCAAGAGTGCATGTGTACAAAGAACTATACACATTAAATGTCTGCCAAAATTGCAATGTTTTTTTTATTTCCACAAGAACAAAAGAAAAAAAAGTAAAAAATAATCCCACAATTGCAGTTCATTGCCTTTTATGTACTAAACCTGGAACCAGTAAACTGACATGCAAAACAAAATAATAATAAAAACTAGAATAACAATAATATAAAAAAATGAATAAATAAAAAATATCAATAGATGTGTTTATTAATATCATTGACAACGGCAGGCAGCGTTTATTTATTTTATTATTTTTTTTTTTGACAAATCCTACATACAACTTCTTCATTACTTCTAACATTCACGTTTCTTAATTATAAACCCCCAACATGTACTTGTGTCCCCTCTCGCTGCAAAAAAAATGGTGGATCACTCAAAATACTGAGTAGGTGACTGCGTTGAAACATGTACATGACATGTACGACAACAAAACTTCACCCATCAATGTTTTTAACCTTGCATCTAGGAATATATACATATACATTGTAAAATTGTACGCTACATTTCCAAGTCCCTGTACTGTACTTGTTAAAAAGTGTTACGCACAGCTGCTCAAATAAGACATGTGACAACACGAAAAGGATAAAAAGAAAAAAAAGGCTTCAAGAACCACCTCTTTTTTTGTTTGTTTCTTTTCGAGTCCGATTCATCATAATAGCCAATGGGTGGTCATAAGAATCACATGAAGCTTCAGAATAAAGGGTTTCAATCAAGCTAGCGTTAACTGGTAAACCATGTTAAAGAGCTTGGAGTAACCCACAATCGTAAACTGAAAACTGGCACACATTCCCAAAAAATTACCATCAAATTGTTTTCAGAAGATTGTTTCAAGAAATGTTTTTGGTACCTGTTGTTAATCATTAAGACAACGTAATTTTTGGTGCTTTGGGTTTTGTCAATTTGATTTTGTATCCACCAGGCACAAGGGGGCAGTGGAAAGAATGAAAGTTCAATGTATGAATGTAGAAGGTGCGTAGTATTTATTGCACACCGTTTTAAAACACTCCATTTCCAAGGAATCAAAAATTTGTGTGTTTTTTTTTTTACAAAATCATCCAGCCTCTACAAATCCACCCAGTATTATTGGACTCTTTAACGCCGACCATTTCCCACCACATAGTGTATGATTGTTTCCCTCGTAGCATGCAACAGTAATTCAAAGTTTATTGCTAAAAAACTTTCGGCGTCATAAAAAATTCCACCACTACTGTGCCTACACAAGGCAAACAACCATAACCTTTAAACTGCAGTTTTGGCCAGCATGAGTAAAAGCATGGTACATCACTCCAAATAATTATACGTTTATTTTAAAGTCCAACATTGTCTTGATAAAAATGCGCCAAAAATTCAAGGTGAAAATATACAAAGACATTGTTTTTATGCGAAAACTTGGGTCAAAGCTAGCCTTGTGCGTAGTAGGTCTCAACTTAAATAAGCAAGCTGTTGATATGTTACAAGGTACCAGTCTTAAAAATGGCAAAGAAGAAAGAAACTTGAACCAGAACCAGTTAGTTGTTACCGGTTCAAACCAGGTATAAACAGGTTTGAAACCGGTATGAACTGGTTTTGAACTCAGTGCCTTCAGATTAGACATTTTTAAAATTTCTTGCTAAGTTCTTTCCGCATGTGAGATTAAGATTTTACAAACAAGTACTGGTGCAGATTCAAACCAGTCTTCCCTCTGTTCTGAATAATACACCCACCCCCAAAAACATGAATAAATGTGAAACATTTGAGTTCTCTCGAAGCAGTCTGAATTGAATCATTCTTGATCTTAATAAAGGTTTGATGGGCTTGCTCTTCGGCACAATTCTTTCTCAAAATATCCCCCAGGATAAATGCATAGTACTGTTACTGAATGAGTTAAAGCTTCAGAAATTTCAGACTTCTAGTTATTTTTTTATATATATATTTTTTTGGTTTTTCTTTTAAGATTTTTTTTTTTTAATAAACTGAAAATTTTGTGATGTTTCCCCTTTTCTTGGGTGAATCCATGCCCCCAATCTAGATCTCACGATACTGTATGTGTGTGTGGTGTGTGTGGGTAGTTTTACCCCTTCAAACCAGGCACCTTTAACAAAAGAGGACAACAGGGTCCTCGTTTGGTGGAAGGTCCCCAGTTGGAAAGTGTGTACAAAACCAATAAGAGCTGTTGCTAAAATGTTGAGGTACAAACAAAAGAGGGACAATAAGAGATCCCTGATTGCAGGTGTTTTCACACTTGTGTGTGTGAGTGAGTGTGAATTGTTTTAAAGATACTTATTAACTAGAGAAAAATGTGCAACATACCCATCGAGGCATTGATGTACACTAAAATCCAAAGATAAATTGATATATAGATAAATAAATGGAAACTAATCCTTATTTATTTATGTATATATGACCTTTATTTTGTTTTAATATTTTTTATAAATAGCAACACATTATTACCAAAAACAAAAAGCCTGATTGGAGATATCAAAGCTGGGTAAAGAGAGGTGCATTCTAAACAAACATCGTTTTTTTTTTCTTCTTTATCCTTATAAACTACAATCTTAAGTTACACAACAACTGTACAGTTATACATGCTTGGACCAATTCAAACAGGCCTGTGGAGTAATTCTATAACCATTGAATTTATCCAGTGAGTAGTGTGGGCTGTTCGTTGTTGATAAATACTTTTTTTGTTGGTTTGTTTGTTTGTTTATATTTACTTATATATACTTTTGCAAGGTTTTTAAGATCATCAACAACTGCATACCTGCCTTCAAAATAGGCAATTTGTTTGGTTTTTGGTCCCACAGAAAGGTTTTATTTTTTATTTTTTTTTATAAGTTTTTATTTTTCATAAAATGTAATACTCTGCCAGCACGATTAAAACAAATGAATACAATTGTACAGACATAATGTCAGCAAGAAGGGGGCGAGTCTAAAAACAACCACCCGCCCGCCTTCTTGCTGTACAACTAGGAAAAAACGGCACCAAATCTACAAATGTTGTTGTGTTTGTCTCGGACCCCCTCCCCAAATCAAAAACCCCCAAAACAACTCTAGACAATTACCATCATTCCAATCATAACAAAGTGTTATCTAAATATTGTACTTGTTATTAATGTCTCTCGATGACCATTACTTTAAGTCTGTCAGCGCATTTCATTTTTGGAAGGGGGGTAACGTGGGCACAGGGAAGAAAGGGGGGCTTCAAAAATGCACCATTTTAGGCAAGGATTATTCATCAATTTTAGTTTTTGTTTTTAAACCATTAAAAAGAAACGAATAAATAGACTAGTAATTACAACATGTTTTTTTTTTTTTTTTTTTAAATGATTACGCATTTGTGCATTTCATTTCTCAAAACATACATTCATTCAATAAAAATCGCCCGCCAGATAAAAAGGAGGGGGGAGGGGCTTGGTTGGTTGGAAAAGATACAGAGCTTGATCTCCAGATAAAGCTGTGCTTGGTTGTTACTTTCTCAAGTGGTATGGACTACTCTGTAAAATCTTGTTCTCCGAACTAACTCGAGGCAATAAGATCAAGATCAAGACAATAAGTAAGAGCAACCCTTAAACAGGGCTTTGCTGTCAACGTACCAATCAATCTTTTGCCTAGCTTTTCAATATTAACACTGAGATTGTGAAAAAAAAGTGGAGAACAAAAAAATGGATAAAAACAAAACAAACAAAAACAACCATGATGAAGAGTAGATTATAATTCTTTTTTTAGTGCCTAAAACGTGTTAATTTCACTGTCGATATGCCAACACAAGTACAAATTTTTTATTTTTTTAAGACGTCTTACAAATGAGTCTTCACACAGACCACCAAATTCATGAAATCTAGCACCACTAAAACAGCTACAAGAGACCTTAATTAGACAAGACAATACTACCCGGGTACCGCCGGTTTTCTTTTTTTTTCTTCGAACCCCCCCCCCCCCCCCCCCCAAATTCCCACTTCCGCTTGACACTAGGTGGTGTACTAGGAAGTGATACAAAACATTCTTTGATTAGGTTGTATTATTTTTTTTTTCTTTTACACGAACTTGCGATACTTGATTTTAAATTATTAATTTTTTTTCTTTTGCTTGTAAGACACTCGTGGTGGAACAGTGCCCCCTAATAAATTACAATCAAATAATTGAATTTCTCACCGGTATCAATACAATTATTATTATTATTTTTTTTCATATTTTTTATTTTTTTTTATTTCCGTTCCGTTTTTTGTTCCCCCTGGTTTTAAAAAATCTGTTTTGAAGTAAGAGGTCCTGTGGAAAGGTTATGGTAATTTCATGAATTTTGTTTTGTTTCCCCTTTCATAAAATTGCATCGGTTTTTAAACTGTCAGTGAAAAAAAAAAGCCACTGACAAACTGAAAAATTGAGTTTTTAATTTGATTCGTCACCAAACGGTTAACAATTAAAATGGTTGCTATGCAAGTAAAAGGCGTTAGTTACTACTTTTGTACATTGGTAAGTGACCCTTGACATAAAAACAAAATGTCAACCACATACCATCACTTGACTTTTGACCAAAGGTCGTCCAAAGGTCGTCTGATCGCCTCTTGGCTCGTATGGCAGTATCAATGAACAAAAAAGATGAGACCAGTCCCTTCAGCTGATTCATTTGCTAAAAAAAAAAAACGAAAAACGCCTTCCTCAGAATAAGATTAACTAGTATCACAGAAGTAAAATATTTTCAGTTTTTTTAAATATATATATATAAAAGAAAATTACTTAAATATTAAACATTTGTTTGGACAAAAAAATAATAATAACCAAAAAAAAACAATTTGAAACATGGTAAATATCTTTCGTACTGACATTTTGAAAAACATAATTTTAGGGAGATGTTACATTGTCTGATGCTGATACAATATCCAAGCAAGTTGTCTGACTCAGTTTTTTTCTTCTTTCCAACATAGAAAACACAGACCTCTCAATAAAAATGAACCGACTACGCATCACACTTTTGAGTCCTATCGCTGTGACAGCGATATCAACAACTCGTGTGTGGCGTTCGGCTAGTTTTTTTTTGTTTTTTTTTTCGTTTTAAAAATGTCCAAACAGACACTGTCAAAACTTCAGTGTCCTCTTAGCAGCTGCGTACATGAGTCACGGACCGGTGGGGTCACCAATGAATAAACGGGGTACCGACCACTTGGCGGTGTGTTCTTACTTAAAAAAGACCCCTGACAATCTGCCACAATTTCCGCACGCTTGAACTTCCAGTTGAATTCATCAATTAAGAACCTGTTCTTATTGATTACAGCTTTGTTTAAAAACAACTTACTTGGGAAAGTCCAAAACGTGCCGGCACGTCATTTAACACAAAAAGTCCTAGGCAAGCCCCCTTTTTCTGTTTTTAAACCCCCGGATGACAAAATTCACTCGCTCCCTCACTTTTTTATTTTTAAAATAACAAAACAAACCACGAGTCCACACAAAATTGGTGCCCCATAGTGTTTCACCGTTCATGTACGCATTAACTGCACATACACATTCATGACAGGCCACTCCTAGACGCGTTATTATGTTGTGAACACATTATGTAACAACGGTCAGTTTATAAAAGTGGCCAGCGTGATTGAAATTACAACAAAAGGCTACGTGGCTAGGACCCCGGCCCCCGGGTGAAAACGCTCACTCGCATTGGCCGACGGACATAAAATCACGCTCTACACTACACCAGGTTGTATTCCTTAAGATTCAACTGCAGGATGGTATCCTTGACTGCGGCAAACACAAAGCGAATATTCTCTGTGTCGGTGGCGCAGGTGAAATGGGAATAGATGATCTTATCGCTGTCGGGGTTCAGCTCCACAAACATCTTGAGAATGAATTCCCTAGCTGCTTGGGCGTCACGTTGTGGACCTGTGTTTTAACAAAGAGAGCAAACGAGACATGTAAACTTCACTTTCATTCTCCAGAAGACAATCAGAGCATACTGATCGAAACGTCGAGTTAAACCAACGGTTCTTTTCAGAACCACCTCAACTCATTTAGAGAAAGTTATTACATGGTGTTACCGCAAACTCTTCTATATCTTATTTCCACCATGCAAAGTTTCAATTCCTACTTAAACTTCACTTTATCAACTGACCAATATTAACCAGACCCCCTCATCATTAAGGTGGGCATTGAATTTCATTCTTGAGAGGCACATCAATTTTCTATGGTAAGGAGCACTTTATGAGCAAAATTTGAATCTGTATTGAAACATTGCAAAGGGCACCACAGCAAAAGCAGAGGGCACCACGGCAATTGCTTAGGTGAAATGGGTTATGGTGTTTCTGGCACTAGCAGATAAGTGCGCACCAGCAACTTGTAAACCATCGCTTAACACCACAAGGTGAGGGCTGCACGTAACTGGTTTGAGCTACAACCCAAACCAACTGCCACCACAGGCATGCTATTGGGCTGAAACAGGGTTACCCCCTTCACTGTCCGTGAGGATTTAGGCATGGGTATCATCCACTAGGAGCCACCTACTCCTGAAGCTAAAACAGGGTTACCCCCTTCACTGTCCGTGAGGATTTAGGCATGGGTATCATCCACTAGGAGCCTGCTTGGTAGAGCAGAACGCAGTATCTTCCTAACTTTTTACAAAGCAAGTGCCTTGCTCAAGGGCACAAGTGTCATGACCTGGTGTCGGACCCACACTCGGCTGCTGTCAATACCAGAGCTTAAATCCGGTGAACTAGTCAACTTGGCCACAACACAACAATACATAAATGGGTCTTATAACTTGAAACATACATGTAGCTCTTCTTATGTTGTTGACATGCACCATGGGTGTGATATCTAATGAGTACCATCAGGTCTTAAACAGAGGCCATGGACTTGGTGCCCCCTTCAAAAGTTTCTAATGGAAGTGGCCTTTTTCAAAATGAAAATGGCCTTGCCCTTTTCAAAGATGAAATTCCAGGCAAGTACCATTACCATCATGAGTCAAACCCCTCCCAAACCCTACTCTGGGCTGTGAAGCCCTGGGCCCAACTTCATAAAGCCTGTAAGCACACAAATTTACTTAACATGAAATTTCTTGCTTGATAAAAACAGGATTACCAACCAAATTTCCCACGTCATTTTCAGCACAAAACAAACAACAGCTGATTACCAGTATCAAGCAATATGCAACAAATGGAAATTTGGTTGGTAATTCTGTTTTTATCAAGGAAGAAATTTCATGCTAAGCAAATGTTTGTGCTTACAGGCTTTATAGAATTGGGCCATGTGGTGTATTTTCCACCTCTGAGAAACTTGACAGTCAAGTTGGCTCAGTGGTTTCTGTCCCTGCCTTTCACCTCCGCGGACTCCGGTTCGAGCCCGGACCAAAGCCTTGCATGTGGATTAGGTTTTTCAATCCCTACTTGACTGCGTGGGGTTTCCCTGTGGGCATTTTCCTCCCACGCCTAAAACTGAGATTTCTTCATTGTCTTCTCTACAAAAAGTTGACGAGATGTTTCCATAAGTATGCTTTGTCGACTATAAACATCAGATTCAGAAACTTACCATCAAACTCAGGGAAGTAATCTACAAGATGTGAGTGCATTATCTTTTCTTCCAGGAGATCTTTCTTGTTAAGGAACAGGATAACCGATGAGTTCTGGAACCACGGATACGTGATAATTGTCCTAAACAGTGCTTTGCTTTCCTCCATCCGATTCTACAATAAGGATTAAGAAAAAACAAAACTGCATTTTTATCTCAACACCGATTTTTAATAGACCACTTCCACAACGGAATGCACCTCCTAAGAATGCACCTCCACCATTTCCTTTCATTTTGGGAGTCAATTCTGTTGTGCACAATTTTGACTGGCGCGTGACTGCGCTGTGCAAATGGCCTTCAGATGTTGAATTTTAAAACAGTCAAGCTTAAGATCTCTTAAATTACTGCAGTATCCGTTGCAAAAAAAAAAAGGATTCAAACTGGCTATTTCTCCTGGGCATGCTCGGTGTTCTAGTGGTAAGACATCTGCTCTAGAACGACAAAGGTCCTGGGTTTGAATCCAATCAGTGTAACATGCATGTGGATTTTTTTTCACAGAACTCGGGGAAAGTACTGGGTATACACAATGGTATACAGTGCTTTACAGCCACATCAGTGTATGGGTAAAAACACAATATCAAAACTATGTTTCAAGACACACACACTATTGTATTGTGAGCATAATTATCGTTGGCAAAGTGCCTGGGCCCAATTTCATAGAGCTGCTAAGCACAAAAAAAATGCTTAGCATGAAATTTCTTCCTTGATACAAACAAGATTACCAACCAAATTTCCAGTTACATAGGCCTTTCGCTTGTTACTGGTATTCAGCTTTTGTTTGCTTAAATCCTGAAAATCATGTGAAAATTTGGTTGGTAATCCCGTTTTTATCAAGGCAAAGATTTCATGCAAAGCAATTTTGTTATGCTTAGCAGCTCTATGAAATTGGGCCCAGGCCTTGAATATAATCTTTTAGAGGGCAATGTCATTCTCATGGCCAGGTCTTTCCAATAGAGCTCTACAGGGAAAACCTTTGAAATAGCACAAAGGCCATGGCCAGGTCTTTGCGAGAAAACAAAAATCAAAAAGAAATTTGTTGCATTTCAACACAGGCTTTGGACTTCGTTCTTGAAGGGGCACAGCAATTTCCCTCTGGTAAGGCGCGCACCTCTATGAGGATATGTAAATTTGTACAGAAACCTTGCAAAGGGCCCCACAGCAAAAGCACAGGGTACCACAGCAATCGCTGTGGAAGCCATGGCCTATAATGAGGCCTGCTTACAGGTTTGTGTTTCTTTGTAATGATTAAGTCAGAGGCAATGGGTGACTGTAGGTTCGCTCGTCCCCAGCTCCTTGCTTTAACCAAAGGCGCTGGGATGGGCAAACCTATCATGCACGCACATTGATTTAATAATGCGCAGTCCCATCATGCATCACACTCACACTGCGCCATATTTCTATGCACTGCCTGTACTTCCTGAACAAGAATCTGTGCAAGCTGATTAGCCCATCCCAGTGGTTCTGGATAGACTGGCCGCTGGGGCCGAGCGAAGACTGTAGGTTGTATCCAAAATGTCATCTAAGGCTAGGGCTGCGAATCAATGCTTACTGTAGCAGAAAACTCTGTACTTATCTAAGCATATTTCGTACATTGGCTGACATCTAGATATGATAAGCGAATTATTTACCTCACTATCGGACTCAACCAGCACTTGGTCATATTCACTTAAGGCGACTAGGAACATGATGGATGTAACGTTCTCAAAGCAGTGGATCCACTTGCGTCGCTCTGACCTCTGGCCTCCTACGTCGACCATTCTGGAATGGGCAAAGAAATAATACACACAAACAAGGTTAAACAACAAGGTTAAACACCAAGGTACCATTCGACCATTCTGGAATGGGCAAAGAAATAACACACACAAACACGGTTAAAGACCTGCTTGAACGAAAATGTCAAGTCGTAAACTTTGCTGAAATTCACTTAAAATGTTTTCAAAGAATAGGGAATTCATATGACTATAAAAAGATTTAAATTGTGTTAAAAAAACAATCATTTTGAATGCCCTTATCCAGCGCTTTTCTGAGAGATTTGCGAAAAGCCGTGTTACGTAATCACTCTCAAAACGTCATCTCTGGGAGCTCCAATTTGTAAAGACGCTTTGTTGTAGCGTGGAGGCATAACAAAGCAAGCTCCCAGAGATGACGTCAGCGGCATTGTCCTTTGACACGCGCTCTCAACGGCAGAAGTGTTTTTAGTTTTTCAAAACCTTTAGGTTGGGGCCTGATTTTGTAATCGATAATTACGAAAAATTCAGAAGTGTACACATATCAAAATTACATTAAAATGGTGAACAAGTGCATTATAAACAAGTTAAAATACCATTTCCGTTGAAAACATTCCGCTCAGGTAGCTGTTTAAACAACAAGGTTGAACACCAAGTAACAAATAACTCTTGCAGGCCCCCTTTCGTTCTCAAGTGGGCTGAGCCGTTACTCAAAAGCTATCTTTACAAACGTTATTCTTATTATATATTTCTGGTGACGAAACCAAGGATGCCTCATAAGTGAACTTAATCACTGTAACTCAGAAACCTGATAAAACCTATAAGCAAGGGTGTTGCTATATATGTGAACCAGAAACACCTGGGTTAACCCCTACTCTTCCGTGATATGTGTTCTCTTATGTTCACTACCAACCCTACATGTAGGACACGGGACCTACAGCTTAATGTCCCATCCAAAGGATAGTTATGGTAAAGTATCTCGCTTGAAGGTACAAACGACGTGACCAAGACTCAAACTCACACTCTGTGGATCAGAAACACCAGAGCTTGAGTCCGGGTCTATGGCCCTTTTGAAGACCACATCTTCAGCCCTGACTTTGGCTCTGGCTTATAATGCTATGCCTTCCTGTTTCAAACTTACTGACAGAGCCTAAACCAGAGCTACAGCCAAAATGTTGAAAATGGCCGAAATGTCGAGGCATTCTACCTCAAAGATCCACCCACCTTTAAACTTGTTGGTCATGTGTCACACACATTTTACCAAATAAAATTACAACAATTTCAACGACTTTTATTTGGTAAATGTGTACCCTGGCCCAACTGCTTGTCTAGCTGTGCAGAACTGAAGCCATCAAACGCGAGCAACCCCAACAAAAAGGTTTCTTCAAGAATTTTGAAATTAGTGTCCAGTGGATTCTAAATGAGTTTGGGTTTGGCAGTCAGCAAATCAATCCAACTATTGTCCAAAGTCTAGGGGCTTTGTCACATGAGGCAACTTTTACTGGCAACTTGGAGGCAACCAACTGCAGTGCATACTACCACACAACTTTTTATTTTGTTATTTTTTTTATGTAAGTCCACCCCAAACATGAGTAAAAGCCACTCTAGGTAAGGGGCTACAAGAAGAACATAATTCCTGTGGTAGCACAGGAGTAATTTTTCAACTAATGTCTTACAGTTCCAAGAAACATTCAAATGTGAATATCCTTCTTCTTAGAGATTGCCTTGAATTGGTTGCCTGCATAAGTTAACCTTGAAACTTTCGCTCTGCCAAAAGTTTAAAACAAGAAACAAACCGGCCAAGATTACAGTTATGATTAATGAGCGTTCAGTAACCATGAAATACCTTACATTACATCATTCGTACACAGTCCTTCCAAATATACCCACCTGAAAATAATGGAGTCTAAATCAAATGGGTACTCGATGATGCCTGTTGTAGGCACTCGTACTCTCAATACATCTTGTTCTGTGGGAACGTAGTTTGCATTAGCAATTCGCCTTAAATCGGAAAGGTAGCTGTAGAAAGAGGAATAAAAAGAGGAAAAGAAACATGAATTATTTCTTCAAACAGGCAAAATGTTCAAAAAACACAGGTAAGGCTTGGGGTCAAATTCACAGATCCTGACAGCTGCTTACAAAGCGGCCATTAGTAAACTTTCATTTCATAAATACATGAACTGTTAAACCAAAACAAGGTAAGAGAGCACTAGCTTGCTGGCGGGACTTTCTTGCAAGCAGATGAGTTAGACCTGGCTCATACTTCCTACAAATGCGGATGCAAAATGTTGACGCCACATGGCTGTTTTCGTTGCAAAATTTTGTGACATCTAAACTTGTATCGCATTCGCATTCGCATTCACAGGAAGTATGAACCGGGCTTTAAGCAGCAATGCAAATCCATTGTGAAATTAAGCACATCAATTCGCCAACCTCGGCCAAATTCCATAAAGCTGTTAAGCAGAAAATACTGCATAGCAAATTTCTTAACTTGCAAAGCAAAAAATGAGGGGAGCATTAGTTGCAACAATGTTAAGCTCATGATGGAGTTTTGGCTGGTAACCAGTTTTTGTTAAGCAAGATATTCTGTGCTTTTAGGATTCATGAAATTGGGCGGAGGCAATAGTCTGAAATTAGATATTACTCAGAATTCTTTCATTTCTGCTATTTAATGCAATTTCCCTTATTGTTTTGGTTTGGATCAAACCTGAAGTGAGTTTTCATTGGAAACAGTATTCTTCAAAGGTATCCAGGAAACAACAACAAAAAATCATCACCTGTTATGTGTGAAATTATTACAAATTTGCAGCATTCTGGTTGACAGCAATAGTCAAATGGAAATAATTGATCACTCAGTACAGGATGGGAGAGGGTAAGGGACAAAAAAAGGACCATTGTTATTAATATTTTTCCCCTTCTTTTTGTTGGTGCTGCTGATGGGCTTAGGAACGTGTTCCTTAACCACTGCACTGCCACCGTGTGCCCTGCCCGTTACCAGCTTGTCTCTTGACGTCATTCCATTGACGCAGGGGAAACACTAGGCCTTTTTTTTTAGAAGCAGTTGGCAAGGGATGACTAAAATACAGCAACAAGGGGTGACCTTGGCGCATGCAATCCTGACAGTCCAGTCACAGCTACTCTTGATTGGTTCAAATGACTGATTTTTAGAGGGTCCTCTAGGACTAGAGGGTCTATCGATTGATAGACTATCCTCAACACCCCCCTCCCCCCCAAACCAACACAGTTTCTGCCAGCAAAAGTTCAATCCAAAAACTACCAATATTTTGGCGCCAAACACTAATATTTTGGATGATGCTCAATAATCATAGCTGCTAAAAACATCAAAACCAACGACAGAGAGTTTGATGCTATGGCTATGAGCAACAACAAGGCCCTTATTCATGGCTTTGCCTATTGTCAAATTTCTGCAATGGCTGTGTAGTTAAGAATGCCTAGCACTACCACAAGCAAACAAAATTCCCTGCATGAAATACGCTTGATGTTAGCGCAAAATTCCATGCTTCTGTAAGCGCTGATTCTTTGCTCACGGTAAGCAGAGCCACGAAACTGGGCCCTGTTGGTTTTATAACCAAAGCTGTGATTGGTCAAATGCACCATACGCCTTTCTTAATATTTATGCATGAGGTACGTCACAATGCTAATCCAAAATGAGGCGATTGGCGCAGCCACTGCAAGTGGTTGGGGACTTGCGCCCATAGCCTCGTTTTGGGTAAGAAGTATGATGTCATGCATAAATATTAAGAGAGGCGTATAGAGGCGCTGGGCTAAAGGGAGCCAACGATTACTTACTATTTTGCTGAATCTGTAAGCTGGTATTCCCTTCTTCTGTCGTAACACTCCTGTATACCTGAATCACTCCATAAACTTTCTATGTACGTTATGTTCGGTTCTAAAAACTGTGTTACTGTCTCGTGGTCTATTAATCTAACATCATGTGACCTTTTCTGTGGAGATAGAAGAAAAAGAAAAAGAAAAAGTTGTCAGAAAGAGTCTCAGTGATGGACCATGGATAATTACAGAAAGTACCTACTTGCAACAATCTCAGTTGTCAAAAAACGTTGCTTCACAAAAGTAGCAACTCTCTTTGTTGGGGGGGGGGTGGCAAGTGGGGGGGGGGGGGAAGACATAATTTAGTGTATCAAATCATTCATTGTGGATTTTTTTGTTATCTCATTTTGGGTGGGGGAGCAGCAAAGTTCCTGGGGGGAGACACTTCAAACTGGCTGGGCTTTAGAAAAAAAATACATTTTTGCATGAGATATTTAAAATGTAGCCCATCCTTTTTTTATGAAAAAGAAAAAGTTGTTTTAATTTTTGTATTAACGATTTTTTTTCTTTGGCCTTAATAAACATAGATCTTAGTTTGCTGACCTCGCTTCCAACATACCAAATTATAAACAAAAGGTACAGGGGAAAACACCAACACATTCCCCTCCTATTAATACTACATGTACACAAGACTGATCCATCCATCTACAAATGTACATGAAGCAGCAAGGTTCACCAACAAAGCCAGTTTCAATTACAACTACCCACCCCCTCAAGAAAAGGGTAGTCAGCATGACAACAAAAGATTCCCCAGTCATGAAAACCCTCACACAAAACCCCCACATTGACCTATGCATTATTGGTAAGGGGGGGGGAGGGATTGCTCCGCCACAACAGACGCCTTTGTGCATAGGGTCTTGTTAACAAGTCTCACCTAATATTCAATTGGGCCTAAATGCCATGTTATTGTGGTCTCCAGTACTTTGTGTTCATCTGGTTGAAAAGCCAGAAAACACCCTCCTGATCTGAGTAGAACGGATCAAAGACCACCGTCACTCTTTGCTTCTGCTGCTGCCCACGGTGTTTTGCAAATTATGCAGGTACTGAGTACTGCTGCTACCAAACATTAAGACCACAATTTTAAAATCATGTTAAGCGTCTTGCCTTTTTGAAAAAGAAGGAAAGATGGACTTTTTTTTTACAATTGGCCGCCGACCCATTTTTAAAGACAATCAGCTTGGCTATTTTTCAAAATTAATTTTTTATGTCTCAGATCCTTTTTTTTTATTATTAAAAAAAAAGAGAGAACAAAAAAAGGGAGGCGGCCTCTAAAAAGGAAGCAGGCGGGGACACTAAACTTGTTGTCCTTCTCTTTGGCCTTGTTGGAAAGCTTTCTACTGGAGTATTTCAACTTAAGGGCACGAAGGCATTGACCAAGGGGCACAGAGGCAATCAACTTCATTGCCTCAAAAAAGTATCATTACAAAGGTTTCACTGATCTGTCAGAAGCTCTTAACCTATAGTACTAAATATCTACATTGAACATGTACCTGTTACCGGCAAAACACATCAAGCCATTACCCATCCAATCATTTTTTACCACCCCCTACCCAAACAACTGTCTAGCAGAAATGACTATTGTTTACACCAGGGAGATACAAGTCTGATTTACCCTTTGCTTAATAGGCCAGATGTACTTTGTTCCTGTGCGGGCAAATGCCCTTTCTTTCTTAATAAAAGAGGGCACCTCTGTATTAAAAATTTAACCTTCTACTTGAACATTTCAAGGGGGCAGGCACCAAGGGCGATTTCCTCTAATGCAGGCCTGGAATTACACCTGGAGGCCATGGTCTCCCTTGCCCCTGGTCTTAACCTTGGTGCTCCTACAAAAGTTTCCCAATAGCCTATAAGATTTTCCAATGAAAAGTGTCCTTTGCAAAATGAAAATGGTCTTGCCCTCTCAAAGCTGTAATTCCAGGCCAGCCTTTACCCAATGAGGAATCAGACTGAATTTGAAATCATCATAATGGTTAAATGACCCCGTCTTTCATTTCTGTTGCCCCCCTGGTTTAAACCCTGCCTCGGACCAAAGCCCTGGGTCCCTACATTGACCTGGTGGCATGCGTTTTCTCCAAAGTTTTTTCTAACGAATGTTCTTTATTGAAAGTTTTTGTATGAAACCCCATGTAAAAAAACCTGCTAATAACTGTTAAAGGGGCTGTGTCATTATTAATGCTGGCCTGTGGCTGCACGTGGAGTTATGAACTGTCACTCAGTTTACTTCCTGCCCCCACACACTCTCAATAGATTCATAGGGGGGGGGGGGTCAGCACTTGCATGAAGTAACTGGGTGGGAGTTCAGTATAGCCGTAGACCTGCTTTGATCATGGCAAACACAGCCCCTTTTAAGTGTTTTGCTTTTATTTTGTTTGCATACTAAAGGCCAATTTTAAACTGCATGTCAAGACATTCTTGATAAACCCATAAATAAATTTACAAAAATGGCAGCTTTACGACAAAAAAAAACATTTCCAGGTTAATCGGTACTAAATATTGTCTTAAAATTTGTTTTGAACACAAAATTAAAAATCATCATTTATCTATTTGTTTTCCCCCTTCACCGAGCAGAATAGGCAATTCAGCAAAATCAACTGTTCCAACCAAAATCGTTTAAGAAAAGAGGCAATTCAAACTGATTTTCAAGCCCAAAAAAGAAGCCTTTAACTTTGTACTTCCAGTATTAATCTAAATGTACGTAGTATTCCTAATTATTCCGAACATTGTAAAATGTTGGGGCTTTGATCTCTTATGCACAGGTACTACCACACTTTTCTTTCTATGAAATTCTACCCAGATTCATCCATTTCAAGATGTCATTCAGCCATCAAAGTCTTGCAAACCCAAAAACAACATTCTAGCAGAAAGAAATAATTGTTCATAAAACAACAGGTCCGAGCTGCATATACTATGCAAACACCAAATGGAAACAATGCATCTAGCTGCAGCACACGTTCCCCCAGATATTATAAAATTAAATTGTCAATTTCCAGTGCTGCTGAAACAGCAGCAGGGAGAGTGGAGTCAGTCTCGGCACACACACACACACACAAGCTGTCTCAGCACTACACCAACATGTCCTGAAAACCGGTCGGGCCCTACCCCTCCTCCCCTCAATTGAATTATAATACCGGGAGGAAGTGCAAGCATAATCAAGCCCGTTGAGTCAGCTTAGATGGGGAATGATCCTCCATCCGGAAATTACATCGCCAGGTTTGGTATATAGAGAGTGCAGACTCTATAACATGTCCGCTGTGCACTTGTACGTGAGCAAGAGTACCTGTGGCTATCAGTCAGCTCTGTGCGTGTCTACATCTACCCTCGGCCATAAGGTGGTATGGGGGACAACAAAAGCCAAACCACAAGGGAGGTAACCCATGGCAACCAGTGACAACTACATGGTTTTGACAAACCCTGGACAATGGATACACAATTAGGATGTGACATGGACCCAGCGAGGGGTAAAAGTGCAATGACCTTGGGGGGGGGGGTGGGGGTGTCATCCCTTGGAACACCCTTGGAACATCTGTCATTATTAAAGGCAGTGGACACTATTGGTAATTGTCAAAGACTACTCTTCACAGTTGGTGTATCTCAACATAAACATAACATAACAAACCTGTGAAAATTTGAGCTCAATCGGTCATCGAACTTGCGAGATAATAATGAAAGAAAAAATACCCGTCACCTGAAGTTGTGTGCGTTTAGATGGTTGATTTCGAGACCTTAAGTTCTAAATCTGAGGTCTCAAAATCAAATTCGTGGAAAATTACTTCTCTCTCGAAAACTATGGCACTTCAGAGGGAGCCGTTTCTCACAATGTTGTATACCATCAACCTCTCCCCATTACTCGTCATCAAAAAAGGTTTTATCCTAATAATTATTTTGAGTAATTACCAATAGTGTCCACTGCCTTTAAGCTTTTATTTTTGAATCATGGGGGGGGGGGTGAGCTTTTCTTTCTCAATGTGTTTAACTCATGAACAATTCATACTCAATGTAATCAGTTAATTTATACAATGTCAATTTTTGCATAGCAGCTCTATGAAATTGGGCCTTGGTTGTTGCACAACCAATATTCTTTGCATTCGCTTTAGTTTGATGTAGGAACATAATGTGCTTGTAATGTACCAATCCCCCGGAATTTTTGTTCCTAACAAAATTGTCTTTGATCATGTTGAAGGCGTAAATTATGTTAATTTTGAGACATTTTATGTCAGTTTTTAGAGTCTGGTATTCCCTCATTAACCTAGTTCGAGTAAGTCTCTCATAACAGATCTGGACAAAAGGACGAAAATTATTAGAGCTGCTTTTAAGCACTATAAGTTCCTATAAACAGAATAAGGTTACCAGTCGAAATAACATTTAAAATGTCAGATTTGTGACTGGTATCCTGCTCATTTATGCTTAGCAGAAATTCGTTCAGCATTATTTGCTGCTTAAGCAGCTCAATGAAGTTGGGCCCAGGTGTGTGGAGCGCACTTTGCTTGCATTAATTGTCTGACTTCACACTGATACCCTATCAATCTATCAATCAATCAATCAACCAATAAATCAATCAATCAATCATTCAATCAATCTTGATTACAATCATAAACCACAATAGTGAGTGTGGACTCAATCGGCCAATCACAACTCCTGTAGAAGCAGGTGCTCTCCAGAGGACACATTTAATTTAGTGCACATCTTCAATGTACAGCAATTTTAGGCGAACCCTTTTACATCCACATTGTAATGGAGAGGGCACATTTAATTTAGTGCACATCTTCAATGTACAGGATTTTTAGGTGAACCCTATTAGTATTACATTGAATTATCCCGCTTGCAATTTTGACCATTCAACACTACATGTACATGTATTCAACATCCAGACTTCAAAGAAATGACAATTGTTTTTTAAAACAATCGTGTATGGTGATACTTTGTCATTGTGAAGCTAGTTCTGACGTCATTCATAACTGTGGTTCATGTATACACTGTAGACTGTATAGTTTAATAGTAGCTTAAATGTCTAGTGCATACTGAACAATTTTAAAACTAGACTTACTAGAATGGTTAAAACTAGACTTAGTCTTCTTACGTAAAATAAACTCTAACAGAGGATGGATATACATCTGGGCCCAATTTCATGGCTCTGCTTACCGCCGAATTCTGCACTTACAATCACGATTCCCCGCTTACATGCAAGCGCCTAATTTCTGCGCTAGCCTTGTAAGCGTAGAATGCCTAGTAACGTGGAGTACGCACGCGCAGAAGCCAAAATTCGCCGCTAACCCATGAAATCAGTTGCCATAAGCACAGAATTTCCTGCTTCCGTAAGCGCCGGTTCTGTGCTTACGGTAAGCAGAGCCATGAAATTGGGCCCTGATATGTGCAGGCCTGTATGCTTTGTTTTTGAAAGGGCAAGGTCGACGAGGTTTTTTTCTCCTTGGTAAGGAGTACCCTATGAGGAAATTGTCAATTTCTACTGGAGAATTTCAAGGGCACCAAGGCAATGACCAGGGGGCATGGAGGCAATCGCCTTCGTTGCCTCCAGGAATAACCAGGTCTGCAAGTGCTCTGTTAAGTGTGTAGTGTATACTGAACGATTGACTTGGTTTACTCACTGGTAGAATAAATTCGGGACGTTTTTATGTGTCTGATAGCCAGTAATACTAACTCCATTTCTCTTGAGAATACTCAAAATGTAGAGACACAGTGAAGTATTCAATACAACACTTTGACCCTGTGAGTCCCCCTTGACATTTCATTGGTGAGGTTGTGAGGTTATATTTTGGGGGTTTCCCATACTGTAGGTTCTTTTTTTTCTTTTGGGGGGGGGGGGGCAAAAGAAACAAAATAAAAAGTTCACATATTTACAAATAACCCACAGGGTTTACAGAAGGTAATGGTGAAAGACTTCTCTTGAAATATTATTGAAATATTATTAATATTCCATGAAATGCTTTACTTTTCGAGAAAACATCAAAACAATTATCAATTCTCGATATCGAGAATTACAGATTTATTTAAACACATGTCATGACACGACGAAACGTGCGGCAACAAGGGTGGGTTTTCCCGTTATTTTCTCCCCACTCCGATGACCGATTGAGCCTAAATTTTCACAGGTTTGTTATTTGTTATGACTGATTGAGCCTAAATTTTCACAGGTTTGTTATTTCATATATAAGTTGTGATACACAAAGTGTGGGCCTTTGGACAATACAGTTTACCAAAAGTGTCCAATGGCTTTAAGTCAATCAAAATTTTGAGTTGTCCGCAACTTTTTTCAGTAGCCCGCATGGCTGCACATAATTTTTGAAGGGTGTCCTGTCTGCAAAGTTTTTCTGGTTAGCTAAGTTTATTGTAAGCTTAACAGATATAGGCCCCTCCCAGTTGGGCTCAACAATTCTTACGAAGCCCCAATAAAATCAAAGCATTTTGTAAACTTTGTAAAGCAAAAAAAAAACCATGACAGCATGTAAACCAATTTTGTGGTCACTAAAGGCCAACCTGCTACAGTGTATACACTTGCTACATTACGAACAATCCTAAATCCTACATTACATTGTGCATCAACCAAAGCCGGGACAAAACACTTCAGACAAAGGAGGTCTTGGAATGTAAAGGTGGAACAAATGATCAGGAACTACATTGTATACAATTCTGCTCCTGAGTGCTTACTCATAAGGAAGTGCACATGTAATTGTTCGGAAGGGAGCACTAAGAATTTGAAAGCTAACTTCCATCCATCAAGATCTGTCTGATCCTCCAGCAAAACTAGAATCCTCACTTCTGGTTGAACAACAGCTCTAATCCATTTAGGAAATCCTGTCCTACATTATACGTGTACATGTACTGAATGCAAAATGCACGTACACACAGTTTTAAAAACAAGAACCTCTCTCTCAATATAATGTTATTAATATTACTATTATTATTATTATTGTTATTATTATTATTATTATTATTACTATTATTATTACTGGTTTATGGTAAAACAAATCTTGTTTGTCACAGTCCAGAGACTGAATTAAAATTTAGACTTACATTTTTATATAAAATTATAAAATGTAAAAAAAATGCAAAAGCACAGGAGCATATAAAACCACAGCAGTTTCTGAGAAAGCTTGGTAACTTTAAGTCAAAATTGTTAAGGTTAAAATTTCTATTGGAACTTTGCAAAGGTTACCCCAACACAAACTCAGGGCACCACGGCAACCGCTTAGACCTTTATCATGGTGCAGCCACCTTGAATTTCTCCCATTGATATCAATAATACCAAACTGTAAAATAGTCAGGTTCCTAATTTGCAAAATGATTATCAGCATTCATTGTTGTGATTTGATACAAGGTACATGACCAAGATGGAGGCAGCATGATGAAGGTCCATTGGTGCTGTGGGTTACTTTGAGGCTTCTAACCCCAGTCCTTACCTCATTTGTTGGGTCACCATAGGGAATCTTCAATGTGTCCATGGCCCGGATCATTGCATTTGCCGCCATGAAGATATTCTGATACACCAACTTGGTGAAGGTTTTCCTATCTTCTTCTGAGTACCCGGACCCGTGAATAATCCTCATCTGTTTGATAAATGTACTCTTACCACTCTCTCCAGTTCCTGTTTTAAAAAGAAGGAAGAAAGGAGAAGTTTTAACAAATATTGTAAAAAGCAAAATTTTGTACAAATGTAGAGAAGTACAAGTAAGATTTGAAACTTTGTATGGTGTGAGTATAATTATGTGTAAATCTTATAGATTTGCAAGTTGTCGACCACCGGTTCTTTTCAAAACCAACACTACCCAAAGAGATTTACACATGGTGCTACCGCAAACCTCACCTAATTAAAGAAGTACAATTTGTGCAAATAAAGAAGTAAATAAAAAAATGTATTCTCACAGTTTGTCACACAAGCACACACCTTCAGAAAGCAAGAAACACTCATACATGTTTGCCTCTTCTTAACTTTTTCCTTCAACTGGGTTGATCTTAAACACATGGCAATTTCACTGAGACCAATCCATTTAAGGTCACTTACAAAATGTTCCGTACCAACTCTATCCAAAGCGCACAATAATGCTAGCATACGGGAAGTAACTCATGCCACATTTGAGCTTCAAAAAGGTTTTTAAACATGAATGGTCAACGATGCCTCTGATGCATATCAAAATACAAAACACGCTTGGCACATGTGGAAATGGCCACAGTGCCTATCAAATATCATCTCAGATTGTCTACGGCCCTATAGTCTATGCCTGGACTCCGCCAGTAGATTTGAAACTTTCAGTATGGGACTTCAAACCAGAGGACAGCGCCTGAGCCAGAGCCTAAACCTAAGCCGTGGTTTTTAAAATAGCCCATGTTTAATGTAATTTGAAATGAGGACAGACCAAATTTCTATTTAAAATCAACTGTATCATGTTTCCTGTGATCAGTTGTATGCCCCCTTTATAAAGTTCACGACTCCTTCCATAATGCAATAGCTGCTTAGCAAAAACTTACTTCTAAGCATATTAACATAACTGTGCTCTATGACGACACCGGTGTCAGACAACACCACATTTAACTGTTTACATTCTTGACATTATAAAGAGTTGTTAAACGTGAAATGCAATACCAACAGACCAATGGCTTGTGGAATAGAGTATAGCTTCTCCAACGAGAAGCAATTTGCAATCCAAGAGTTCAACCTTTTGCAGCCCTCTCAGAAAATCTGTGTGCTTTGAAACTCATTGGAATACATTTACCCCCGGGGGTCAAGCATCCTCTGACATACATTCATTCATTCGTTCATTTTTATGTAAAAACCAACTGGCAGCACGAAGCTGAATAATGTAGCATTACAAGATATGGGAACAAGTACAAGCTTATGCTTACAACTCTCTTATTCTTTGCACCTGTAGGGCCCTAACGAGTTACTGTTTTAGCCTCATACAAATGAGCATTTTTAATTCCTTGAGGATACATGCAGCTACTTGATATTTGTCCTACTTTTATGCAGAACTCTGTGAATTTAAGCCTGCTGTGATCCAACTTGAAGTAAAGGGTAAATTGAAATTTTCAGTTGTCAAATTACTGCACACATGAAAGCGTGGGTTTTTCCCCGAAAAATCAAGCTGGGGTTTGATGTTTCTTGTATCAGACTGGCAATTTCTCCAATCTTGAAGACAACAGAGCAGTAGGTAATTTCAAGGAATACATGTAGCTTTGTTTTTTCATTAACGGATGATTGTAGACTCCAATGTAGGGAAAAGCCTCTTTAATTTGGGGGTAGATTATAACAGTGAACATAATGTAGTCTATATAAATGTAGGTTTTAAAAAATACCCCCCCAAAAAACAAAAATCTTTTATAACATTTTGACTGAACTTATTTTGTGCACACTGAATGCTAATATAGAGTTAGCAAATGATGATTTTTTTGAGGCAACTGGATACATTTTGCATAGCATTTTGCTCTGCTATACAAGGGAAAAATCGTTCACTGGGATCCATGGTTCAACTGACGCATTGAACACATCACACAAGAAGCATAGAAAACCAGGCCTGCACTCATCATGTATACGTACAATAATATACAGGATATTCAATGCTTTTCATAATTACCAAACTCAACGTATGAAAGCCCATGGATAATAATGCATGACACATACACGTACTGTACATGTAGCTGAGACAAGGAACACATAATGTAATGTGTAACCCGCAACACAATGTATGTGTACAATACATGTAGCAGGTACATGTAGCAGATATACCTGTACAACTATAATGCAAATCAAAACAGATTACCAACATTTGCATCTTGCATTCAGTGAGATTCTGTACAACCTTTATGGAGATATTTTCAGAAATACATTCAACAAACATGCAATACTGAAAAAATATCCATAATCAGGGATATTTTCAAAAAAATTCCATCAGAACATTCAGTGTGATTCTGTATAACTATCACGGGGGAGATATTTTCAGAATTACATTCAACATAATACTGAAAACATTTCCATATAAATCATGGATATTTTCAAAAAATTTCCCATCTGAACGTGGAAAGATTGGCAGTTTATTTTCAGGAAACTTTGTGGAGAATCACTAATCAAGGAGAGTTAGCGGATCTTTCATAAATTAATGGGTGTACGTTGTATGCTGCATCCTCATTTAGAATTATCGCAAAATTTATGGGACCAATTTTAAAGAGATGGTTCATTTCATACGATAAATAATAATAATAAATTATGTTTATAAAGCGCCTCACATCCATCACTGGATATTAAGGTGCGGTACAAACTAAAAAACAGCACTAAACTTAAGGATCAAATCACCAAAGAAACATTAAAAGATGACATACAATATTCATTAAAAAAACTGTAATTTATGATTCATACAAAATTGTGCTTAGCAGAAACAGTACAACGCACATTGGTTTTGAGTTGTTCCCTGATTACATTGGCTAAGAAGTAGTATTTTCTGCATGCTCAATACAATTACTGTCCACGTGACACTGTACATGTAAGTTGTGTACGTAAAACCCGTGACCTTTGTAATTTACAAAGAGGAAATCAGCATGTCTAGGCCCAATTTTATAGAGCCGCTAAGCACAAAAAATTTGCTTAGCATAGGAAGTTTTGTGTCTCATGGAATCAGTACAGACTTGGTAATCGTACAAAAAAAATTAAAATAAAAAAATTACAAATAATCAGTTGAAATCTGAAAGCTTATTGATATGAAGAGCCCACCTGCACTAAACCTACCTCTGAAAAGCTGTCAGAATTGAGGAAATAGTTGTTCAAAGACCCCTTCTCCCTCCCTATGACTTATTTATGTTTAAATGCTCCACGTATATTCAAAATAGGCACATATGAACATGCAGAATGTCCCTTTTTGTTGTTTCCACTAAAACCAGGGTTCAACTTAATATTTGCTGACAATTTCACAGGTTGGTGGAACCATGTTATTATTTTAAAACTAGAAGGTGGAAATAAAGCCACTCTTCCAATTAAAAAGTCTAAATTGTAAAAAAAAAAAAAAAAAATTAAAATTATTCATAAGAGTTGAACAACCGTTCTTGCCATTAATTTTGAATAACTACAGAGATAATGTAGCTCTAACTACTGGCAGACACAGAAACAAAACGCCTCTCCACACGCTGATTACCATTGTAACAACAGGCAGGCATGGTTTACTCTGACCTGCATTCGCTGCTGCACACAGCCATCAATATGAGTGCATTATTTTAACAAAGGACTCCCCATCATTTGGTGGTGGGGGGGGGACACAGAAAGAGAGCACTGTGCGTTCAGTGGTGGTGGCAAAAATTGGTTGTCCTTGGCTGATGAAATTTGCGGAGGCCATGGCTGCTTTCCATGAAACAGCGGGGTGTGGCGATCCGATTCCTTCGGATAGTCATAATTAATATGTAGCCGGGGAGCTCTGGGAAAACAGAGGGAAACGGTTTGCTGGGTATTCCCTGTGCACGGAATACATGCACTTAATATCCATGTGTTCTGTAAACACACCACCAACATACACGTAGCACATGCAGAGATAACTCTGGTCATAATCAGAAAACATGGCGACCAACAAATATTACATCTCAAGCAATAACAGTTATACCTACACATGTAGATTTTTGCTGGATGAACATGCAGAATTTGTATAGAATATGATGAGAACATGCTTTAAGAAAATCCATTCCATTTTCTAAAAAAGCTTACAAGCTGAGATCTCATTTGCCTGGAAAGGGTTTTTCGGTGTAACTATTTCCAAGAATAGTTGTACATTGTTTCTTAAAGGTACTGGACACCTTTTGACAAAGACCAGTATTCTCACATGGTGTATCCCAACAACGCATAATTAGTCAGTTGCAGTGACAAGAGAATAATGACAGAAAAAAAACACCCTTGTTGCACACATTTGTGTTTGGCCTGAAATCTTTTACTATTTGAGTGAGAAACTACCCCTTTTTCAAAAACTATGTTCCTTCGGAGGGAGTTGATTCTATCAACAGCTCTCCATTGCTCGTTACAAAGGAAGTGTTTGAGTAATTACTACATGTAATAGTGTCCAGTGCCTCTGAGAAGCGACAAAATAAAGCTGAATGTTTATAAAAAATATATATTAAAAAAAAAAAAAAAAAAAAAACAGTGTAATGCAACTTGAACTTCTTGACACTTCCAAGCTGTGGACTCCATCCACAGTTAGATTCAACCAAAGCTAAGATAGGCATTACATGTACATGTACCTTCTGTATACATTCTGATATTCAAATAAATGGGAGAAATAAACACTCTTCTACCCGCTATTTTTAATATCAATGCTACGAAAATATTGCAGACAGGATATGAAATCAGATACCGACAGAAATGTTTTTTTAGAAAGTTTAAATACATAGTCTACAGCAGGTTTGATACTTAATGGAGGAAAGAAGGCGATATGCCTCCATGCCCTTTGGTGCCCTTGAAATGCTCCAGTAGAAATTTACAATTTCCTCATAGGGTGTCCTTTACCAAGGACAGGAGAAAATGCCTTGGCGCCCTTGCCCTTCCAAAACGAAGCATACAGGCCTACTACAGTGTAGTAAAATGAAGACCTTAAATACTTGAACAGACGTGCTGGGATTATTTTGTAATTGTAAACTGAGGAAACAGCATCTTAAACACAACAATTTAAGCTGTTTGTTTTTGCAGTTTTCTTTAGCAGTTTTCTTCGTTATAATTTTTTTTTATAAATCTGTGATCTGTAAAAAAAAAAAAAAAAATCAGGATCTGTGGACGGTGCCTTAAAGTCACCTGGAAATAGATTTTTTTTTCTTTCAAACATAAGAGTATATGCTTACGAACAATAAAACAATTTTTTACGTAATTGTTTGTCACGATTTATATGTTTAAAAAATATATAAAGTTGTTTGGGGGGCTGACTCCGCCTACCCCTTTTGTGACGTCAATCGAGGCAGACTTTGCCTGCAATGCGTATAGTAAACACACGTGCAAAGTACATGTACGTCCAAGTCGTGAGTTGGTACATTTCAAAAAGTGTTTTTCTGCATTCAGCAGCAATACACCTGGTCGGCATTGCCGGGAAAAAAACAAAAAAAAAAACATTTTTTGAAACGTACAAACTCACGACTTGGTCCGTACATGTACTTTGCAATAGGAGACTTTCCAACGCTAGGCGGCAGCAGACATACCGGGTAAATTTCCATTGTTTACGTAGTTCTGAACATGCGCATAATTCTGAGAACAATGGATTTACCCGGTAAGTCTGCTGCCCTCTATCGTCCCAGAAAGTCTCCCATTGTGTTGAGGCAAAGTCTGCCTCGATTGACGTCACGAACAGCGCCCTCTCGGGTCGGGGTCTACTCTTAAATTTGTAAATAACATAAGAACTGATTTTTCAAAACCTTAGTTAACTGTTTATTCACATTCCACTCATCAAAACACATATATTAGTGACAAAAGCTTTATTTTGAAAAAATACCACTTCCAGGTGACTTTAATCAAAACCTTTATGAAGCCTGACTCGTATTTGACATAAGTTGCGTACTTGGCCACACACCTAATGATTGTTTGTTTGTTTGTTTGTTTGTTTGTTTGTTTGTTTGTTTGTTTGTTTTTTTGTTTGTTTCAAGGGAACTTTGCTCTAGATTCATTTCCACAATTGTCCTTTTCAAATGAAAACAATAATAACTTTTATGTTTTGTAAGGAGCTTTTGTGCACCACTTATGGGCCTAATTTTACGGCAATCAAAGTATTTTTTTAAAGGAGATTTGGGGTCCAACCACTATTTGCCCATCTTTGGGATGAACTTTATAATCAGTGAGCTTTCAGATGAAACTGAAATATACAATGGGAGACTTTTCAGACAATGGCAGGTGTCCCAATCACTGGTCCGTTTCTTTCCTTCTTTCTTTTTCATCGCTGGAAAAGGAGTGCCCTCTATGGTCTCAAAAACTTCAATTATCAATCTTGTACAAGAAGTACATTCATTGTGTATGTGTAATAAAAATGATACATGTGCAACTCCGCTACAACAGTGCTACCACAAACTTCCCTTCAAAGTTTTCCAAAATGAAAGTTCCAAGTTTTACTGTATCCACTCGACTGTAAGTAAATGGAATGATGGTAAATATTATGGTTAGCCCTTTTGACTAATGGGTAAGACATACGGTCCTAATTAACCCCAAGTACAAACTTGAAAATGGCTGATCACACTTTTATACAGTGTTTTTCGGTTTTATGTGGCACTGTTTTGGAAAAAAAAAAAAAAAAAAAAGGAAAACAGCTGATCAGCTGAAAAGTTGCATGCCTGTACACTGTGTTATGGAAATCAACTTCACAGTGAATGACAATGTGTAACAGCTTCACATGTTAATTGATAATCCCGGGGTAAAACAAATGTTGCTATACAGAGAACTGAGGTACCAGCAACCTTCACAAACAATTACTGCAAAGTCCATAAGCACAAACCCTAGGCAAAAGGTCGCTTCACACTGTTTGTGATTGTTCATATGTTTTAATGCAGGTATTTACATGTACGTGTACATATATGCACTAACGGTAATGGTTTAAAGACACTGGACACTATTGGTAATTGTCAAAGACCAGTCTTCTCACTTGGTGTATCTCAACATAAGCATAAAATAACAAACAAACCAATCGGTCGTTGAAGTTGCAAGAGAATAATGAAAGAAAAAAACGCCCTTGCACATCAAGTTGTCTGGTTTCAGATGCTTGATTTTGAGACCTCAAATTAATTCTAAATATGATGTCTCAAAATCAAATTCACAGAAAATTACTTCTTTCTCGAAAACTATGTTACTTCAGAGGCAGCCGTTTCTCACAATGTTTTGTACTACCAACAGCTCCCCGTTACACGTTACCAAGTAAGGTTTTATGCTAATAATTATTTTAAATAATTACCAATGGTGTTCACTGCCTTTAAAAGTAGAGCTTGCTCTACACACACACACAAATGTGTAAAATTTTATTGAAATTTAGAAGAAGATTTGTCCCAGTATGGAAGGCGATACCTCTTGAAAAATCTGACACCAGTGTGAATAACTAAAACCAGCACCAATGCCAAGACCATGGAAAGCCACACCTTCAACACAGCACATCACATACCATGTGAATCTGCAAAAAAAAAAAAAATCTAAATTGGCTTAAACCGGACGGTTTATTACGACCATAACAACTTTGAAGTGCCCTCGATATGTTGCTACCAGCAAAATGGCTGACGGAAATAATGATGCGAACATTCCATTGTGTAGCGTGCACCGGCATGTACCTACCGTGCTACACTTCGTTTCAGGGACACCGGGTATCAGAGAACATGCCATGTTATTGTGTAACTCCTGATGCCATACCTTTGTCCGGTTGTTGTACAAAATTTGGTACGTAAGAATGGACAGGCTTAACTTTATACACTATCACGTGGGATTCTAGGAGTTAAGACATGATCTAAGAATGCAGGGGTTAGGCCCTATATGGTTTGGGATTCCGAACGAAGTAGCCTCAGATATTTTTTTCCTGCAGGTCTCAGAAAGCGCATCATTCCTGACTGCCCTAACTTCAGACCACCCAAAAAAAACAAGCAGGGACTAATAAACCTTGATGAGGACACCATCAAGTGCCTTGAAGTCACTAAACTACCAATTTAATTTAATTCAATGTTCATATAATTGGTCTAGGGATCAAAGAAGAAAGCACTTAGTAGGAAGAAAGTAGGGTTAAAAAAATAGTAATAATATTGTTTAAAACTGATTCAATTATGACATGACCTACATTAGCATACATTCAATTTTATCAAAAAAATGAACTGTACAAGAACATGTAGTCGTGTACATTTTTCAATGGAATACTTGGCCAGATCAATTATTGTTTCTTTAAGCCTAACGTACTGCGATACATTAACTAATCAAAAACCAATACAATACTATCCTTTTAAAAACTATCCAAAAGCCAGCCCCTTGGTAAAGTGTACTATCTTGTCTGGTTCATCCTCCCCCCCCCCCCCAGTAATCTAGAACATCCCCCACATCAGTGATGTATTCCCAGGCAGTATGCACAGACATGATTCAATTGAGTTCAGTCGAGTCAAGGTCACAACAGCAGATGTGCATAGTTTACCCAGGCAAGCAAGCTGGTATGCCATAGCCTGGCTCTGTGGCTAGCTGCCGACCGCCTGGCTCTGTGGTGGCTCTGCGGCCTGCCCCTGTCGCTAGCTACGGCCTGCTTGCTGCTGTGTGTGCATGGGGGAGTCATTTATATTTTAACATGAGGTGATGAACATTGCAAAGCAAGGGAGAGAGAGAGAGGGTGCATATAATTTTATATGAGCGCGTCCAGTAAGATACAGTGTACACAGTAGATACAATGTCGGCTACACACTATTTAACTCTTTCTCTTTCTCTTTCTATAATGTCTACATCCACAACCTATTCTGAACAGAATTAATTTTGAGCAACGCATGTAGTGTAAATTATAAGGAAGGGGTGGATGTTTTTATTAAATTATTTTTTTTTTTAAATGATGAAGGAAATTTATTAAAAGATGCCTTTGCCAAGAATAAATTTTCTCCGCGAAATTAAGAATTAACTCCCGAAAAAATTTCAGAGCAATATGTTTTTGTAATTGGTTATAAAATGGTCATCTATGTTGTTGGCAGAAGTAGAGAGGCAGAGATCATTTCAGTGGAAAAAAAATGATTGATTATAAAAAGGTTGAAAAAGTTTATTTATTTTCCAATTCTTATGGGTTTGCTGTGTACATATTAACTTCAGCCAGGAAGAAGTGTTGGCTCTAAAAAGAAACTTTATTTTTGATGATCTCAATGTTCAACTAGTTTTGTTAGGGTCATTTCTATCAAAGTATGACCATTGTACCTTTCATCAAGAACCAGTTTGCAAGTCTACCCAGGGAGACCGAGAACCTCATGATTTTCTACAACAATCAGGGAGATGTTCGGGAAAAAAAAAAACATATTAAAATAGGTAAAAAACAAATCCTAATCAGGAAGATTTTATATATTGTTCATCAGCACAAGGAGTGGAAAATTTCTGCAGAATCAGGTAGAGTTAGGTTAGCAGCTTTGCATATGTGTACATGTGCATTGTACATAGTAATGAGTCTCGCAAGGTATTTTCATCAACTCAGTCCAACATGTCTGAGATTTTGCGGTTTCGATACCTGGCTTGACAGACACTAGTGACAGTGTGTTCCAGATATTCTAAACATTACACTACAGTTACATGAATGTCTACATAAAGTAGACTCGGCCTAACATTGGAATTTCTGAAAGACCACAGAGATCAATGCCTTCAAGTTCCTACCACTGGTCTATCTTGGCCTTGGAACCACAAGAAAAAAAAATCCAATTGGACATTTGTATACTTTTGGAAATGCATTTTCACACAGGTACATGGTAAGCGATGTAAATAGACTAGCACATAATAAGTACCATGTTCAACCCCCGCACACACAAAAAATGAAATTTTTGATCTGCAGTATGCATCAACGATGCCAATTCACAGGGACAAGGAATAAAACCACAGATACTGTATACTGTATGCTGCGAACAAACATCTGATGGTACTGCGTGGGAAAAGAGTAATACTTATTTCTGCTGCACCTGAGTCCCCCCCCCCCTCTCCTTGCCTTTAATTTCTTCACGATATTTTGAGATATTGTGAACACAGTGCACATGTTCATACAGTGCACACATTTAGGCCCAATTTCATAGAGCTGCTTAAGCACGAAAAGTAGCTACACTAAGCATAACAAAATTGTGCTTGTAAACAAAATAAGGTTACCAGCTAAACTGCTTTGTCACAAGTAAAATTTGTGACTGGTACCCTGCTTATTTCTGCTTAGCAGAAAATTCTTAAGCAATATTTTCTGCTTTTAAAAGCAGCTCTATGCAACTTGGCCCTGTACATGTACACGTGAATGTACTACAGTTATGGTCTGTCATGAAAAATGTAGAGCCCTGTATGTTGTACACTGTTGAAGATGTACACGGATACAAAGGTGTCCATTTATAATGTACGTACATTGTAGGCAACATTTCATGTACATGTACTATGACACTCTATGCTATGACATGGTATAGTATGATGCTTAAAATGTGTGTATGTATTATAAACTCAAGGGAGTAGGCGCTCCAATGCCTGGTCATTACTAATGTTCACTGGGCCCCACCCAACCCCAGTTCTCAACCTACGCTATGCAATATGATTGTTCACATTGTATGGTCCTTAAAACCTTAAAATGTGCATGGCTTCAATTCAAGTGTGTACCATCTATGTATCAGGCCTGTATGATTCATTTTTAAAAGGGCACCGAGGCGTTTCCTCCTTGGTAAATGTAAAGGGCACCCTATGAGGAAATTGTACATTTTTCATGGTATTTCAAGGGCACCAAGGCAATGACCACGGGGGGCATGGAGGCAATCGCCTTCGTTGCCTCCGTGAAGTATCAGGCCTGTCCGTTCCCTTAAATAATTTTAATGTACACGGCTTTAAGTGTGGATACCATCTATGTATACCAGCTTAATGTTATAGGTTTAAGTTATAGGAATGAAGTGCTGGGTACCCTTTCATCACTGTTCAACTACATGGAGTGTGTATGTGCCTGAGAATGAAGAATCACCATCTATTTCAAATGATTCATTTAAAGCAAGCAAAGATAATGACTGATTACATAATAACCATTTTAATGGCACACAGGGCTTGCAGATGTTTTAAGTACATGTACATCATGGTATTTGCTTAGTTTTAATTTCACTACTGGGGAACACTCGCGCAGCCTTAGAACCTTGAGCTCAAAAGAAAGGACGTTATTGGGTCTTCAAAATAACGTGTATGTATTGTTACGCATATGGGCGCACTAGCACATGTGAATTGCTACCATTAAACTAAACTATAAAAAAAAACTTGTTAAGGATTATGAAAGGGCATACAAATGTGCAGGCCTATACCAACAGTTGATTCCACTAAATTGTTTCAGGTGGAAACACTCTAACTGAAGATATTAGCGCAGACCTTCAAGACTCCTTTAAAATCACCTAGAGTAATTTGTTGAATTTAAGAGATTGTGGCAGCAGGAATCATCTGTGTAATTATCGGACATGATGCTTCAGGGAGAAAATTGCCTCCATGCCCCTGGTCATTGCTCTGGTGCCCTCACAAGTTTTCCTGTACAAGATCGTATTGACCCCCCTGCACACGCGCCACATGCGGCGACTGATGCCACGCTCACCATGTTGGTGGGCAGTTAGGTTTACGTGTATTAACGCCACGTCGCCTAAAATGTGCACTTCACTACATAACGCACAGCGTAGAATTATATACAAAAACGCACAGTAAAATTGAACCAGTATGGCGCATTCAAGATTTTTCTGATGATGACGTCAGGTGAAATGGGTCAATTCCTGAACATACACAAGTGTTTGAAGACATCTTTATGTGATTTTATTGATACTTAGGCGGTTAGGCCTATACTGTACAATGTGTGTACATGTACATTCTTCATGTTCTTTGCACAACTTTGACAGGCATGTTTTGTTCTTGATTGAAAAGGCACACCAATAGGAGACTTTCCAACGCTAGGTGGCAGCAGACATACCGGGTAAATTTCCATTGTTTACGTAGTTCTGAACATGCGCATAATTCTGAGAACAATGGATTTACCCGGTAAGTCTGCTGCCCTCTATCGTCCCAGAAAGTCTCCCATTTCTCTTCTGGTAAGGGGCACTTCTATGATGAAATAGTGTGGGAACTTATTGCAAAGGGCACCACTAAGCCTACCTCTGTTACTCATCACTGCACACCACAGTTTACAATAGAAACAGCATGGATGGAAAATTTCCAAATTAATGACTCAGGATCACCATGGACAAACACAATAGCACTCAAGAGTGCTGAGAATCCGTAGCAATGGATTTACAGATGTTTGTGTGAAGCTACTAGCCAAGCACAATCAACCCAGCCTTTAAAGCTGTTTTTAATGTCACGGTCAGCGTGCATGCGCAGGTTGCAATTGGGTGAGAGTTGAGTTTCAATGCCCGTCTGCAAGCAGACTATCATCTGTGACCCAGCCCCTTTAAAGCACAAAGTGAAGTACAGAGATCGAAACAACAACGTAGTACAGTTATCGAAAAAACAACATGAAGGCCTATGTACCATCCAATCATCTGAAACAGTGTTCTAGCAGGGCTCTATGAAATAAATCTAATAGGCCTCTTATTACAAGAAATCATACAAGAATGCACCCTGTTTCTTCGCAGAAAGAGCACACTTTGCATCAAGGGCATGATGCACTCCAGACTACATTTCGGACCTCCAGAGTCACTGCACACACAAAAACGCACATTCCAAATGTGTTCTCGAAGGCCTCCCACTCTCGTTGCAAATGATCTCTTGATTACAGGTGACCTAGAAACAAGCGACCCCCACACTCAGCCAAGACACAGGCACAGCAGACAGTTGATGTTTGTTAACATGTTAGTCCAATGTTATCCTTGCAATGTTTACATTTTGGATGCATGTATAGTATGGTTGTGTGGTTATTAACATAGTACATGTACGTGTACATTTACAGCATTTTGTGTAAATCATTTCTACCTCCAGCCGCCGAATTCATAAAACTCTTCCTAACTTAAGACAAATCTTAGGGCTTAGGACGAGTCCCAACCCTGCACTGTAGCATGCAGACATTAAGATTAATCCTAAGTTAGGACAAGGACTAGTTACTCGCCCTAACTCGAGATAAGACGAGACCCAACTTTTTGTGAAATCGACCCCAGGATCAGATGTTATACTGCATGTTACAAAATGTAGATTTTGGTTTCTGTGAGTGTCTTCTACAGGTTTACATTGTACATGTAGGAAAAACACACAAATAATAGTGTACATGTGAAGACAATGAACAGTCTGACCAAATTATGACAGCTACACGTGCATGTAATAATAAATGGACTTCAGTTAGCTTGATCCTCCTACAGCAGCCACGCCCTGACTACAGTCAATGTTGCTATGCCATTACAGTCAATGTTGCTATGCCCATACAAATAATTACAGTCAATGTTGCTACATGTATGTATGTAAGCATAAAATGGAGCTATTTTTAAAGGAATACAGATCTACATTCTCATATTTGCAATGTAAAAGTACGGTAAATGTATTAAGAGTTCTACGCATACATGTCGTTGTAAAATGGACATGTACATATGTACAATAGATGTTGGCCTACAATTTAATGCATGAAATGTACATCAGCCATTCCAGTGTTTAAATTTGTACAAGTTACATATGATTTGTATTTTCTTTTGTAGAGTGCATTTAGCTCAGAGAGCGTACACTATACTGTACTGTACATTAATATTCAAATAATATTTGGGTGCATCTCCCAGCAATATTCGAAATGTACATGTATACACGGTACATAATTCAAGTTTGTTTTATTGAGCCAATTTGTACAGCACTGAAGGGAAAGCTAAGTGTCATTTCAGAATTTCCATTCAAAAAGTAGAGTCCCAGGGAACGATTTCAATTTCCATCCAGCATTTTTGCGTAGCAAAACTATTGTGACAGAACAAATTTTGTGCACACTGAATGCCAATATTGAGTAGCAAATGATTATTTTTGAATAGCAACTGATACATTTTGCTATAGGGAAATCTTTCACTGAGACCACAAGTGATGATCACTGCATAGTGGGCTTGTCAAACCATGCATAAGTAAGAATAATTGTGAGTTCCATTGTGATGGATGGTCATTCAAGGTCAAAGTCTGAGTGGAAAGGATCCCTGTTCAAATTAATGAGTGGATTTCCACTGCACCATCTTGAATTCTGCAAACAGTGTAGTTGCAGGAACTTCACTGCTGATGCATACATGTAGCATAGCCATTTGTACACTAGCATGATACTTGTAAGGGCAAGGTAGTTTTTCCAAAAGTTATTAATTAGGGAAACTCAATTTCTACTGAAACATTACAAAGGTAAATTGCCTCCAGTGCATGCTTGATGCATCCCTACACTTATTGTTTGGGGTTTTTCTTTACACATTTATGTGTACATGCATGACATGTACATGAACAAAATATGTACAGTATACAATTGTTGCACGCTGTGACGGGTCCATGGCGTTTTGTACACCCGAGGGGGAAAATGGCACCCGAGGCGAAGCCGAGGGTGCCATTTTCCCTCGATGGTGTACAAAGCCCATGGACCCCGTCACAGCGTGCAGAAATTTTTTTGTTATACCTTTGTATAATTGTTATTCCTCTTCTTGAAGTTTTGTTGTCATCTTCAAACATTATTACGACGGACTATTCATTGTTAAATAAGCAGACGAACAAGAAACAATTCCCTCGAACCCGCGGTTGACCAACGCTGAGAACGATCAAGGTGATGTTCACCGGTGTACATCATATTTCATGTTCCCTGGCCCGTCGAGCCATGTAAAATGCGTTTTTGTTGCATGTAACATGATTAGTTCTCGACCAATCAAACTTCACAGTTTGTTACCGAGGTATAACAAAGCCATTTGTACGCTAGCCTGATAGATACTTGTAAGGGCAAGGTATTTTTTCCTAAAGTTATTAATTAGGGAAATTCAATTTCTACTGAAACATTATGAAGAGCACCACTACACATGAAGGTAAATTGCATCCTTGATACATACCTATTCTACAGACTTACCGTAATTTTCGGATTATAAACCGCGGTTTATATGTTGATTTTGACATTTTTTTGAACTCCTGCGGTTTATTCTCCGGGCGGCTTGTAAGCCGACGTATAAATATTTAAGAGAAAAAACGGCATTTTTTAAAAGAAAGATCGTTTGTAAAATATTCTAATTAATGTTTTTTTTTCTTAAACGAGAACAAAAACCTGCCTGTGTGATGACAAAATCCTGTTGAAATCCCACCACAATTGTATTCCATGTTTCCTTTGTAAAACGTTTATCAACCGCCCTCAGCTCCCCCTCTCAGCGCAACTCGGGTTAGACTAGACTGGTGCCCGTCTGTTTATCCTAGCAATCTCTACATGCAGACGTCAGACATTCAAGCTATACTCGTGTCTCAGCGAAATAGACTCGTCCCCTGTCTATTTATCCCACGATCTTTATATAATGACGTCAGACATCCAGGCTACACTCGTGTCAGCCAGCGGTTTCTTCAGCTCAACCACGCACAACGCAACAGCAGAATGGTGAATGGACGTACGCAAAGAACTATGCCGCTTCGGGGGATCAAACAAAACGTGTTCAACCTACCCTGATTGTTACTTGTTGAGTCCAGTAACATTGGGAATTTTATTTCCAGGCGGCGCAAATGCGAGGGCGTAGCGCAACCCGTCGGCGAACATCGCTCAATACGGTGCCACCAACATCTGTTGTGCAATCTCGAGATTACATGTGCTTAATGTGCACGCTGCAGGATACATTACTCCACACACACGCTACGTCCGTCCGCCCGTCCGTCGTTGCAATATCTGTTGTGGATCCTCGTTGTGGGACTACAATAATACAAGGGAGGGAGAAACACCGGCCAACCACTTTTCTTTAATTCCCTTATTGAAAGACCCATTTCAACATTATTTCCCGTCTACTCCGATGTTTAATAAAAGTGAATCCCCTGTCCTTGTGATTACGCAAACAATAAGGTAGCGCATTTTGTTTCATTACCACCGCTATACAATAAAAGTGAGGGAAAACTTTAGCCGTCCCCATTATTATTTCTTTTATATTTTATAAAGGAATTGTGCATGTTTAAAAAATGTTCCTATATACATTGTAAACAGAAACAACACTCATAGACAATACTCTCGTTTGTGTTGTGGTAGCCCTGAAAAGGACTGTTTGGTTTTGGTTTTGTCTATTTTCTATTTAAACAAAACGGAAGGCAAAGGATTCCTTGGATATAAATCTTCGCACTGTTTCTTTATCACTCACTGCTTCTGCAGACGAATCCTATGTTAAAAAGATGGTCCACGCACTGTCTGAAGTTAGTTTTTATTGCAACACGAACTCACTTACCTACAAATAAAGTAGGATTTAACTTTGTCAATTTTTAAAATTGTTATTGGATTTTTTCAGTATCACAATAATAAACGTATTTTCAGTTGTAACTTCATCAATAATTATCCAACACAAACAATTATGTGGTCCCGCAAAAATAATGCTATCCTATAATAGATCATTTCAATTACGATCAATAGTGTAAACTTAAATACATTTCAACTTTAATTACTACGCAACTCCCACATTGCGGCAACTATACAAGACTGACTGGAGTGACTGATGTGCCGCCCGCCTGTCACTGCACATCGCCACAAAGAGGACGCAAACAAGCACGGCCCCTATGTGTTCACGCATGCGGTGATTGGCCGTTTGATGATTGGCCGTTGTTGATTGGCCGGCGATAGTTCCATTCATGAAATCTTGGCTAGACTTCGGACAGATCGAGTAGAGCGGCTGCCCATTGTACAACGGGGAGCTTGAACGTTTGACCCACGCTTTGAGGCTCGGGGCCCAGTCTAATCAAACGTGAACAACTTTTGTCAACAGAGGGCGATGCGATGCAGGGCAAAGTTCAACTGTTTCTCGGCGTGCGTTGTCGGCCGATCTTTGATTCACGGAGAGTTTGTTGCCAAAGAAGTTTTCAAATTCTTAAAAAGGGTTGTTGATGGAAAAAAAATATAACTCAGGACTGATAGTGTGAGATAAAAAAATCACCCGTAACGCGGCAGGTTTGCGTACTTTACTTCCGTGTTTTGAGGTTAGTTTTTTCATGGTTTTTTTTTATTTTGATTGCGGTTTATACGCCGCGCGGCATATACGCCAACACCTAAATATTTGTTTGTATATTTTGAGGAAGTGCGGTTTATACGCCGCGCGGTTTATAATCCGAAAATTACGGTAATGTTATGGGGCTTTCTGTGCACATTTATGGGTACCATGTACAGAGTACAATGTCCATTGTGCCTTGCAAATTGAGGTTTAAGTTACAAGGAATGTTAAAATAGCCCAATTACCAGGGCGCTAAATGTATAGCGCATTGATTTGATTATTATCATTATTTGATACATCACCTACAGTAGACCCTAAATATTGTTATGGATCTACAGTCAAACTGAAAAAGGGGCTCCCTGCATGATTACTGTACATTGTGAACCATACCATGGTACACACTGGAAGGCTGTTCGTACAGGTGTATCCAAATATCCATAAATCAGTGATGACTTAAGGAATGCTTACGTGTAATTATCTCACCAATACAAATCAAGCTACAGGTACACATAAACACACATGCATGTACTGTATGTACAGAATGCTGCCACAACATCTGTATACACCATGAACATGTACATGTACATTGCATGTATGTGTGCTGTCACAGGTTATCTGGTACAACTTCGTGTAGGCCTAAGCTACACATTTAGGCCTAAACCAAGGACTTTATAAAAAAAAAACTCTGGTAAATTGATACAGCGAGGACAGTCCTCGGAAACCAATTTATTTTATGTTTATTTCATATATTATGGTGGACACTATAGGAGTGCACTGTTTGGTTTGGGTGTATAGACAGATTTACCCAAGCCTAATAATAGTGTTCTAGTATGGGTCCATTAATATCTCAAAGAGGCATACATGGAGACATCGCTAATATAAAAAAAAACTATTTAGAACGAAGGGAACCCATGGATTTATGACATACATTGTACAAACAAGAGGACAAATTCTGTGTTGTTTTTCAACAATGTCCACCCTTGACCTGCTTTAGAGTGATGACACTTGTAAACAATCACATGCTCCTCATTAGGGGAAGTGCACTGGTTCTTCACTAGTAGTATTTACATATACAATGTACACATCAATCTTTTGAACCACAAGCAAGGCAAATATATTATAAAACTATTCAAACAAACTGTTCACTGAAAATGTGACCAGATAGCAGTGTGAGACTTTCTTTAAAGGCCACGTTTGTTTTGCCCCAAAATGTTATGAATTGGGGTGCCTTTTTTAAGTTGTCCATGTATGTTTAAGTGTACAATGTATGGGCCATGTGTCATGTGGCGTGCCACCTGGATCTACAAAGAAAGAGCACAATATGGCCACTGCTCCCCAAAAGTGAAAGTAAACTTGGCACATGTAGGTGCGATACACTGGCTTGCCATAGCAGCTTGTTCCAGCCTTTTGTTGCGTGTCAAAGAACACAGTCAGTGCACGAATCCAAACAAAGGTTTAGACTCTGCCAATAAATTCTTTCGTGTTTTTTTTCTCCTTTTTTTCTAAACGACTCCATCCTCCTGCAACAACAAAGAATGCAACAACCCAAAGCCAAACATGACATTTTAAAAATCATTTTTTTAAATGGTCAAAGTCAAGGTGCAATGTACACAGAAATCCCAGTGCAGTCAAGTCAGTTCAATATTTTGACCACCAAAATATATTTTGTTTAATGAAATAAGAAGACAAATTCAACATTTTAGTCGAATGGATGCACACTATAGGTCGGTGTAAAATTAATACATGTGAAATTCATACATTTGTGAAATTGATTTCACATTATGAAATTGACGGTCAGATGTTGAATCTGAGTAGATGAAAGCTATGGGCATTGGGCAATGACAAGTTTATCACGACACATCTTGAAAACTAGTCCCACAATTTTTTGAAGGACAAAACCGGAAATGAATGTAGAGAACATGTTTTTGCCATTAAACAACATACATGTAATTCGCACAAAATCAACTCTTCGCTGATATTTTTTTTCCCCCAGTGTCACATGTTCATATTTTCCACTGAAAAATTAACTTGCTATTTGCCCTTGTGTTTTCCCAAGGCCAATGAAAAAAAATACAGGATATAAGACATTTTAAATTCATCAACATGAAATATGTTCAATTAACTGCCAAATGCTGAATGACACATCCATGTACATTGCTTAACTATGTCTGTAAATCATTAAAAAGTAATACATGTGTTGAACAAATTATTTGTAATTTAGCAGCAACCATAATGTGTTTAATAGCATAGCTACTACACTGCGGCAATCTTTCTTTTACGGTACATACAATACTGAAAATACATGTACCATGTAAATTGTACACAACCCATCCCAATACATCATTTACATAGTACTACGTTGTAGTACACACCATCCATTGGACGTTAACAATTCCAACTGGTATGTTAAACTGAGTACTGTGATGCACATGGAACCAAAACGCCATGCCCATTGCAAGCTCATCCCCCACATTCAAGGAATGATTTTAAAGCAATGTACTATACATGAACAACTGTAAAATGTGCCAGCATACATGTACATAATGTACACCATGTACGCAAGATGTACATGCTGGGGCATATTTTATAAAGACTGTTGCATTACGCATGCCCCACTGTGCATTTAGCAATCGCATTTACCAAATCAACCGATATGGACATGCTTGTGTTGTGTGTAGAATTGGCATGAATGCTACACCAGGCATGTTTGGAGGATCATCTGTCACCATTGCTAGAAAGTTTATGTGGTAAATTCAAACCTATGTATGATATCACAATGGGGATAGTGAAACATTCTCCTACCAAAATATTAATTAATAAATAATCCCCCTGTATCCAATGAAGCGCATCCTTCACAGAAAATTTGTCATAGAAAATTTGTCATATCGACAAATTTGTCTTAAAAATATTTCCCAAATTTGTTTGTCATTGGACATTGACCACTATTAGACCATAGCAGGTCCTTGCTCCACATGTATGATTAGACAAAGAATTTACAATCAGATTCTCCAATAATATTCCTCAGGCAGTTTTCAGTCAGCAACAGAACAATTTGCATTTGGTCTGTATGTATTACACCATACCACTAACAAATTAGTTATTGCATGTTATTGCATGTGACATGCATGGTACCATTGGATTATTATGCATTTAATACCATTCTTACATGTATTGTACAATGTACGTCCACACAGAGCTCAACGGATATGCACAGACACATGATGCATAATGCACTACACACTGACCACACTGCTCATGTTCATGTACAGTGAACATGTTCATGTACTTGTACATGAACATGCAGGCAAAATGAAATACGAGTGCCTTGACATTATTTCTTTGTGCAGTGCATGCAGAGTCATGTGATGGGTCTAGAGTCTTGTGAATGGCCAACTCACAGTCTCACACTACAACAAACCTTATATAAATTAGGTGCAAGGTTTGCTGTAGCACCATAATGTGTAAATCTCTTTTGAGTAGTGTTGGTTTTAAAAAGAATTATAGATTGGCTAATGTACCATGAGAATTGTGAAGTTACAAATAATTAGCTTTATTGTAAATCAAGTTATTCAAGTGTGAATAGAGTAAAATGTTAATTTGGGGTTGTCCCCAATTTATAGTATAAGTGTACTTGATGAACGGTGCCAGAATAGTAGAACGGCGATGTTTGACATAATATTTTCATGTTTCTTATTAAGCGTTTTCGCATGCAATAAAAATATTTAAGGTACTCCACTACAACCCTCCTCTGGAGGATTGTTGTCTCCATTTGTAGCCTAATTATTACATTTTCCTCTTATTTAAACAAACGAAACATACATTTCAAACAGGTCTGTATCATAATTAATCACAGTATGCAAAATGCTGTACATGTACATGTATTTGGTTGTGGCCTGTACACAAATATATAATCATGGAGGTAGAATTGCGTTGTTATTGAGTAGCAAATGATGATTTTTTTAGTAGCAACTGACACATTTTGAGTTCGCATTTTACTCTGTTATACATGGGAAACTGTGTGGTACACCTTAAATCGCTTCCAGTGAAGTAGAACATTGATCAGAAAATTCACTTCTTTACTATATGATAATTTTTAATCTTTCACCTGGTGAGAAGTATTCAAAACATCAACATGAATACAGTGAATGATTTGCATAATTTCCCTTATATAGCAGAGCAAAATGATGCAAAATATGTCAGTTGCTATTCAAAACTCATCATTTGCTACTCAATATAATAACCATTCAGTGTGCACAAATTTCTTTCAGTCAAAATATTTTGCTATGCAAAAATGCTGGATGAAAAACGGAGCTTCTTACTACAGATTGAAGTTTGCAATCATGAAAAATTCTGTACACTGACCTTGCTTTATTTAAATGTAAAACTGCCAAAAGAGTTTACAGTTTTGCGGCACATTTTAACTAAATTTTCCTATGGCATACCCGCATGTATGTACCATTAAACATTCTTACAGACTGTATACTGACCCATTTTATAATGAGCAGCAAAATAACATGCACCTATCCTGTACGCCATTTCGGGAATCAAAATGTAAGCAAAGGAAGCAACTCCCAATTGGTGGAAATTATAGACGCGCAGTGCGTGGCAGGAATATTTTTTTTCTGAAAAAAATTTAAGGTTGTAAATTCAGGGTGATACATGTAGTTATGAATTAGTTTCAAATGCATGCTTCAAGACTCTCAAAAGACACAGTGCTCCAGATTTCTGACTGAATGTACAAGACGTACGGGCGACCGGCGAAAGCATGACAGACTCGATCAAAATTTGCTTTACAGAATGGACTGTTCTCACATGAATGGCACATTCATGTTGGTACATAGACATGTACATTTAAACATAGAGCAAGGGTCCTTGCTCTATGTTGCTCCATGATTGTAATTACATTGGCAGCTCATACTAACGAGTAGTGAACCATCATACAATGCATGCATGGCTCAGTTTGTAACTGGGTTATACCATACTGAAATGGTCAATCAAAAGCAACTTGATGTACACATGACATCATGTACACACAAGATTACCAAAATAAAATTTAAAAAATAAAAATCAAGATTTTCAGTACACCTATTGAACCCTTGCACGCACGTCACACGCGGCGACTGTGCCACGCTCACCATTTTTGTGGGCAATAGGTTTACGTGTTAACGCCGCGTCGCCTTAAATGCGCACTTCACTGAATACTGCACAATGGCATTGCCCACCAGTATGGCGCATCCAAGATTTTTCTGATGTCAGGTAAAATGGGCCAATAAGGGATTTTCCTTCATGATACAAGTTAGTTCGATAATCGAAACCCGCGATCCAACCGACAATCGCTGATCAGAGGATTGTATTGAATGTTATGCTTAATTGCAATTAAGACCCAGATTTACGAGTAATCAAACATTTCGGTTCTATCACAGCGTAGATGAGGAGTCCGATCCTAGTTCACGAACTAGCAACACGACACCAGACAAACTCATTGGGTTGATGAAAAACAGAATTTGCAAAATTTGTATACATGGTTTGTCACAGCTTTCTTATGTCTAAGGCGTGGACAAGATTTAATAAATTAGTAAAAACATTCCTTAGATGTGTAACTATTTCAGACTCCACAAAGCCAGTGACTTTATCAGGTTTTCCCAAATTATGAGAAAAACCCAAAACTGACACGCCCACTGCCTAGAGTTGTGCAAGAACTTTAAAATAATAAAATGAAATGGTGTGAAAAATTTTTGATATCAGTAGAAATATTTTAACAAGGCAGATGTTATGCAGAGGGTCTTCATTTATGGGAGGGGGTAAAATATTACGTTCAATAAATAAACCTACACTAATTATCACTACTTTACACTACAACGCAAACTTCACAAAATGGATGCATATACACCAAACAATGTTAATAATACTCAACTCTTTGCTTTTGTTTATTCTCATCAGTCACAAACTTAAATTAAAAACTATCACATGTACAATACAGAGTCATTTGCCCTAAATGCAGGTAATAATAATTCAGTAAGATATATATTTAGCTAACTAATGAGATCAACAAAATGCTGATTCAAGTTTTTCCTATTCAACGATTTTTTGTATATTTTTATTTTAAAAGAGAAATTATAAATTGCTCATGTCATATTGGCCAATGAATGAAAATAAGTGAGAATGACAGAAAATGGGACATTCGGGATTAAATATAATGAACTAGATTTGCTGTTATTTTCGGTCAATGCTCTATATCTCTCATGCTAGGTCTCAAATATTTCAGATGGGATATGGGCGTTGGAAAATTCAATGGATTTCACTGGATTTTTTTCCTGTCCTCCATTTTGTTTGGAGTGATGATGATGTCATGTATTTCCAACTCAGATGGTTCTCTCTACACGGATATTGTATTCCACTGGCTCCAACGAAACCGTCTCAGCTCCACACACGGGGACTTCCGGAAGATTTTGTGGTGTTTTTTATAAACAGAACTGGTCTTCTTTGCACACATAAATCCCGTTGTTTCTCCGTCACTTCGCCATCTATGCGAATGGCTGACCAAGGCACGACATGTCAACATTAGCATAACAAGCCCATAAGCTTTCACGCTCGTACACAGACAAAACACAGGATCGCCTATTCCCCGCTTCAAACTTGGGGCTATTTCCCATTCAAACCAGGCTCGCACAACTCTCATATTTTTTCCAATTTTTCTCCAACTTACCAAGAAGAAGTAGCTTGAGCTCTCGACGCGCATCGCGTTTGTCTTTACGTAGCTGCTTCTCAATTTCTTGGTTGATTCTCTTTGCTTCTTTAGCTTCCTCGCTCAGACAACAACCCATGTTGGATGAGAGGCCAGCCAGCAGGGCAGCAAATTTCTCTCTTGGAGGATGACGACCAGCGCAGAAAAACGCCGATTTTACACTCCTAGCACCCGCAACTGGAGGCTTTTTATCAAGCCGTTACGTTCCCCAGAAACTATAGCAAATCGGGGTTCCCGAATTGGCCCCGTTTGTCCGATGTTGCGCCCTGAATAAACTGGTAATTCCTGTTCAAATCCGCTGACAGGAGAGCCGAAAGGGGACCTACAACGCTGGGTGTGGTGATGGGAAACGACCTGACGCACGACCCCTCCGGAAAATATAACAATTTCACAAATAATTAATTTTAAACCCCTTTTGAGCAGATTAAACATACATTTTACACAAATAATACATTAAAACTTATTTTCCATCAAAAATATTGCCAATTTGCGTTAAATTGAAGCATAAATAGTATTTATATGCGATATAAATCGGGGTGATCAGTTGTTGGAACAGCCAAAATAGGATTGGAGTATCATTATGGGATGGCACGTTTCCTTAAAATGTAGCGCTAGCAGAGCCATATTTTTGTACGTGCTTTATGCGCGGTAGCTCCATTCACAATCTAGGTACACTGGGTTCATAAAGGCCCCCATTTGACTGAAGTTCACCCGTGTGAAAAAGGGCTTCCCCGGAATTGTGACCCTGTACTATTTTTGGTGGTGTGGAGATAAGTTCGGAAGTATTCAATTTTTGTATAGCGTGTCAACTAATTTCCCGGGCTTTAACTTGAATCGTCCGGGGAAAAGAAAATTGCAACCGCGTGTCCCACCCAAACTGAAAAGTTCCAATAGATGAATTCCTAACTAATACGAATACTAAAGTTTGTGTAGGATTTTTTTTAGGTGAAAATAATTATGTTTTACTTTTTCTTAGAGCTAAAATAGCACTGACTGGTTATGTTTGTTATAAATGTACTAGTCATTCATTCAAATTCAATCTATGCCAGTTTCTTTGGGGAACTGAGACATAAGTTGTAATTTGGCCAGTAATAATCGAACCCTTCACTTTCCATGAGTGGGTGCTCCAACTTTTGTTGCAATGTTGGTATTACAAGAGTGTTGTTGTGTGAATGTGGTGGTTTTTGTTGTTGACGATGTTGAAGTTGCTGTTGTTATTGTTGTGGTTGTTTTGGAAGTGTTGTTGTATATGTTGTTGGTTGTTGTTTTTGTTTTTGTTGATGTTGCTGTTGCTGTTGCTGTTGCTGTTGATGTTGCTGTTGCCCCTGTTGCTGTTGATATTGCTGTTGCTGTTGATGTTGCTGTTGCTGTTGCTGTTGCTGTTGATGTTTCTGTGGCTGTTGATGTTGCTGTGGCGGTGGCTGTTGCTGCTGCTGTTGCTGTTGCTGTTGCTGTTGCTGTGGCTGTGGCTGTGGCTGTGGCTGTGGCTGTGGCTGTGGCTGTGGCTGTGGCTGTGGCTGTGGCTGTGGCTGTTGCTGTTGCTGTTGCATAGTATACAAAAGTGCAAACCAATAATTATCGATACAGTGCTCAGCCCCTTTGTTTGCCTTGAGGTTTTACCAGAAAGCACTGCCTTATTATCCGTGAATGGGAAGAGTGAATGGGAAATGTTTTGAATTGTTCGTTTATTTTAACGAATTTATTAAAAAATTGCATTTCAACTTTCTGTACTGAAAAGAGCGGATCAAGGTTTTTCGATAAAAATTTCGAAAGAGTGCGAGCGGCGCAAGATCTGCAAGTGGGAATTGAAGTCTTCTCGGGTGTTTTGAGGGACAACTCTGGGTTATTATTTTAGACGAAAAAAAATAATTAAAACGATTTGTGGGTGTGGGGTTGGAAGGGATGTTTTTTTTTCTTTTTCTTGTTTTTCTTCTTTTCTAGTTCTCTTTCTCTTTTTTTGAGACACCCTGTATAACGCCTTCGGCGAAAACGGGCGTGTCCGTGTTTTTTAGTCTGCTCAATTCATTATCACATGCCTTTACTTTACATGGAAAGTGTACATCCTTGCATGTTACTTTGAGACAATTTTGATCACTTCTTTCCTTTGTTTTTGTTTTTGTTTTCTCTCTTTTAAATAACAAAAAAAAGAGCCACATTCTAGGCAATTTAAGTTTAAAAAAATGTACACATAATGAGAAGTACCGTAGTGGGGGAGGGGTTGGTTCAGGCCATTTCATATTACGAGGCAATTTTAGTGGCAACCAGTTCAAGGCAATATCTAAGGTATTGGCTAAACAGCAACAGCAGAAGCAACAGCAGTAAATACAACAATCAACAACAAATACAACAGCACTTCCAAAACAACCACAACAATAAAAATAACAACAACAACAACAAAAACCACCACATTCAACATCAACAGCAAAAACAACAGTCTTGTAATACCAACATTGCAGTAAAAGTTGGAGCACCCACTCTGGAAAGTTAAAGGTTCAATTATTACTGGCCAAATTACAACTTAAGATGCTATGTCAGATTTTTGGCCCAAACATTAAAAAATAGATTTTTTTTTAGTGAATGGTATTTCAAAGAGTATCACCCGCTCTAAAGAAAAAAGTTTAACTTTTACTTTTAATGGTCAGGAACCACGACAAAAATTTTAACCGTTTCATACAACACATAAGAATTGGTCACGTGATATATTGTCGGGATCCCCGTAGTTTTGAGCACTTTATTTCACTTCTAAGCTACTAATAATTGGCGGACTTTTTCGAGCAATGGCTCAAATGAAAGCTTGTAACTTTCTCGACCCCCATCAAAATACCTGGATTTTTTGGATCAAATCGGCCAAAAATCTGACATAACATCTTTATGTCTCAGTTCCTTATAGCGCCGAAATCTGACGCTCATTATCCATGTAATTTGTCAAATTATTTTTTATCCCTAGAGATAGGGTCATAGTTGTCAACGTTGTTCTTAAAAAGTTAAAATTAAAAGGAAAAATACAATTAAATCATAAGTTTAAGTTGAGAAAACAGCGCAAAAAACTGTCACAGTATTTTTTTACAAGAACATTGAATCCATCTACGTTTTCTAGAGAGGTAACAGACTTGCAGCGGGTACCAACCGCATCCCTGGGCCCAATTCAGGAACGGACACCAACCTTCAGAAATCTGAGAAATGGTTCGTGCATTTTGCGAACAATAATATCAAAATACTTCGAAGAGAAATCTGCTCTCAAAATACTATCAACCGCTACGATGCTTTTAACACATTAATTTCGTATGATTATTATTCTTGGAGTAGGCCTATTATCCAAATTTCGAGTCGTGTCCAAGAATTAATTTCCGAAATAAGTCAGCACAACTCATAACTTGTTTATACCTCATCAAACTTTTGCATGTGAAAAAAAAATAAAAAGAACACAATACACATGCACAGAACTTTAATATCCGGTGAATGTAGAAACGATTCAAACCTACTTCAGCAACTTTGCCATTTTAGACAAAAGTAAGCCCGTGAGCTATTGTGGTCTCCATGGGCACGATGGTATTTTTAAGACTATGTATAGTGAGGTAGATTGACGAACTTGTAGTAAGAACAACCAGCCATTTTCCAAATCAAAATGGTTGTCATTGTTCGGACTAGAATTACACTGAGGCAGCCTCTTGTCCCTGGTCTTGGCCTTAGTGCCCCTTTAGACGTTTCCACATAGACTTAAAGATTTCCCAAATGGAAGTGCCCTTCGCAAAAAAAGGAAATAGCCCTTATTTTCTTCCCGAAGTTGAAATTCAAGGCCTGTTCTTCCTTTTTTTTTTTTATCAAAGGACAAAATCTGCGATGTCCCCATTACAGCAAGTATAATTTGTCACGGCATGAACTCTGACAGTATCATTACGGGCAATCACATCACCAGCCCGGACATCCTGACGTCACACTTCGAGGCTCGTGAATAACGCCACAGAGTGGATCAATCCTCGTCCATCTTCACCTTTCACCTACTTTCATATGCAGACGACCGCGGGAAGTGAAGCTGCCATACGTCACCTCTGACCAATCAAAACACAGATACGTTTAACCAATGAAATTATTGTATCCAATGAAATCGCTGGTTCTGAAAAGCAACCAGTCTATCCCATCACCTACCTGCAATTGCTAATGAAGGTTGGAGTAATGCAAAAACAACATGTTTTCGGCCAGGAAGATGATTCCTGGAAAATTATTCTTTCTCTCCTTGTGGGGAAAGAAAACCGTTCATATTCGATTAAAAAATGTCAGTCAATGGTCTAAAGGTAATTGCAGTATGATGATCACAAAGATTTCTTTCATTAAATATCGTTGTTTACAAAAAAAAAGCAAGGCCATTACAGACAGAAGCCATAATAAGGGGGAATGAGAGGGGAAATGAGTTCATCAAGGGTCTTCCTGTCATAATTATACCATGTTGTGTTTTTGTTTTTTTTCTGCATGAGTTACTGCTCAATTCATATGCCCTTTTCGAAACCACGGCTTCGGCTCCAGATTCGGCTCAGGCCTGCTTGGCCCCGCTTTTTTTTACGATTTGCGCGGGCTTTGCGTACGTGCTCACAGCAATCAGACGAGAGAACGGAGCCTGGAAGCCGAATCCAAAGCCGAAGCCGTGAGAAGGGCACTTTACTGGCTTAGCCGTTGTAGTAATCCAGGCAGGATTTTGAGTGCGCATGAAGTCATTATATCATCAGGTGCTTTTGTAGTTGGTTTGAAAACTTGTTGATCGGTTGTGGATGTTACAATGGCGGGAAGTGAGTTCCAGTCGGTTACTGTTCTAGGGGGAAAGAGAGAATTTGTATAGCAAATGCGGTTGAGTTGGATGATCTAATTGAACGTATGGTGTTTTTACCTTGTACGCACTAATTAGATTGCGTTCGCTATTCGATTTTTCGAAATGAGGAGGAACCACATCGACGGACCTGTCATCATCGTCAATGACTGTTCACTAAAACTCCAGCAGGTCCAATTTCATAAAGCTGCTTAAAAACAACTTGGGAGCTAAGCACACTTACAAAATATGCTTACCAACCAAAAAAATTACCAAGCAAAATACCATTAATTCATAAGGACCATCTATGACTCGTCCTCCCCATTTTGGCCCAACAGAAATTTGGTACCAACCAGTGCTTAGCCTTAAGCAGGGCCCAATTTCATAGAGCTGTTCAGCACAAAACTTTGCTTAGCATGAAATGTTTTGCCTTGATAAAACAGAATTACCAACTAAATTTCCACGTGATTTTCAGGATAAGCAAACAACAGCTGAATACCTGCAACAAGCAGTATGCAACAATAGGAAACCTGGTTGGTAATCCTGTTTTTATCAAGGAAGACATTTCATGCTAAGCAAATTTCTGTGCTAAACAGCTCTATGAAATTGGGCACAGGTCTATGAAATCGTGCCAGACCCTATTCATCAGCATGGCATCCACACACATCCTTTACGACATCCCAAAAGCAGCCTCTATGCTTAGACAAGTTTGTCTCGCGCTCCGGGAGCGAGTTCACTAAATTTCGCGATGATCGCCAAGCATCAGTGAAATCGGCCGAGTGCGGCGCGAAGATGCCAACAAGATCACCGGCACGACTGGACATTTTGAGCGGGGCCGGGTGTGCTCTTCTTCCCTTTTCGCCAGATGCTCACGGAGAGTGTCCGGAGAAGTTTGTGTGAGCCTCATTTGTAATGCCCGAAACCATTTCAGCTAGCATTCAAAAACACAACGCAAAAACAAACTCATTAAACCCCGAGCAACATAACGCACAATGTTTGGCGTAATCAAGGGGAGCGGATATGATGCCTCCCCATTGCCCCCCTCACCCAAATTAGATCGGAAAACCGCACAAATTAATTATTTGATTTAATTACAAAGCATCAAAGTTAACCTTTTCCCCGCTTGCCCCCACCCCAAATGAAAATGGCATAACGTGTCAGAAATGTATACTCTCCTCGTGGAGAGAAACTCATGAAAAGATGGTAAAGCTGGTGCTGATCCTCCGTTCCTACAATTTATGTTTAACCTGCAGTACTCCCCCCGCCTCTTTCTGGAAGTCAGATTGGTGTAGTGGTGTTTTGCCTCGCCTTTTACCTCTTGGACATCGGTTCGAACTCCAACCGGGAGCACTATGTGGATTGGGGTTTCAGTCCCTACTTGACTGCTTGGGTTTTCCCTGGAATAATTCTCTGGGGTTTTCCTCCAACATCTAAAACTAAAAATTGTCTACCTGTTTCTTTAGGTGGTCGCCCCCCCTCCCAAATTCTGGTTCCCCTGTTGTCCCCTAACTGTCCATTGCCTCAAAAGGGCGATGTACTTTGATCTGAACTCAAGTAGAACCGTTTCGTCTGAACCTTACAATTAGAACCATTCTGACCATACATTCTACAAATTTGTATTAAAAATTAATCTGTTGCAATGAATTGTGGTTTTCTTCGGGTATTCTGTAGGCCCACCACATCTCATCAGTTAGCACCGCTGAAAGTCGCTAAAAGGGAAGGCATAATAAAGAGAGAAATCGTGTACCGCTGGTGGGAGCTGCACGAGTAAACACACAACTTTGTCTGTAAATCGAAGATTTTGTGGCCGAGACTTTGATTTATTGTTGAAAAGTGATCAAAGATTGTACCCCTAAAGGTTGTAAATTTCCAATCTTAAGCATTAGGCAGGCACTACTAGTATGATTAACAAGGCCCTCTACTTTTTCAGCCAGTTTGCTATAGTTTTAGCCTCGGCGGGGAATTCACGGTTCTGGATGAGCCTCACGGATAAGCGTCTACACATTGAAAAGAAACATGATGTTTATGTGTCAGAAAATATATTTTGACTTGTTTTCAAGAGGCTCAAAGACTCATTAAATATTTCAAAAGTATTTTCTTAACTTTAGCATTAAGGCTAGCATTTTGTTGATTAGCTTGTTGCACACATAACTAATTGTAGTATAGCGCCACCTAGCGAGGAAATTAAGTTATGGCTGCAGTTCAAATCCAAGATGGCGACTTACATGGAGTTCATGATTAGCGAAGGGTTTGCCAAGTTCGCAGAAGCAAGAAAGCTTACGGAAGAGGTTTGTGTAATTTTGGATCATGGAAAGTGTATATTATGTATGCGATATTAATCACACAAACAGAGATTTTAATCGTTAACTAGACTCAAGGGAAAAAACTAAGATTAGTAGAAAATATCGGCACCGGCCAAAAAATAATGACATTCTCATTCATGATTCATTCATGATGAGATTGCCGAGATTGCATTGTTCTTGTTGCATTGTTGCAAGTTACAATAACACTCCCCGGTTGATTTCACACGATGGTCAGAATGCACTGTGGAAAGGAAAGAGGGCAAACAAAGCTTCATTTGGCTTTTCCTTCCCAACAGTGCGAAAATAATAACAAGTTTAGAGTAGACGGTAGTAAGTAAGGGCGGACTCCTAAGGAAAGTAAGGGCTTACCACGTGGATGGAAGGTCTACAAAAACGATGAATCATCGATGATTGAGTCAGTGGTGTCAGTGGGTGTTGTTGCCAGTGTTGTTTTCTTTTTGTGACACTGGCCCAAAGTGTCCTTAAAGCCATTAAACACTTTCGGTAAACAGTATTGTCCAAGTCCCACACTTCGTGTATCACAACTTATAATATATAAAACAATAAACCTGTGAAAATTTAGGCTCAATCGGTCATCGGAGTCGGGAGAAAATAACGGGAAAACCCACTCTTGTTTCCGCGCGTTTCGCCGTGTTATGACATGTGTTTAAAATTAATCCGTAATTCTCGCTAACGAGAATTTAAATTGTTTTACCGATTTCTCAAAAAGTAAAGCAATTCATGGACTAATATTTCAAGAGAAGTCTTTCACCATTACCTTCTGTAAACCCTGTAAACTATTTGTAAATCTGTGATTTTTTTTTTTTTTTTTCTGTACCGAAAGGGTCCAATGGCTTGAAAAAGTGGGGGTCAGATATGGTATTTTTTCCCCTTGTATTGTAACCAAGCAAACAGACTAACAAGAATAGATTGTTCAACATGGATGTAATCACCAAGGCAGTCAGCTGGTCAGCAGTGGCATAAGGAAAGGAGGGACAAATGGGCCAATAATGTACGGATTGTACCCCGAAGTGATGTCACTGTGTGTGTCCCCCCGCCCCTCCCCCATTTGAAATATGAACCGTTGATGAAATCAACCAGTGTAATATTACAAATTATAGGTTACGTTTATGTACTAATTTTAGTGTTTTAATTTTGTTTGTCCAATACACACATTGACAATGTTTCTGTTGTTACCACCATGAAATATTATCTTATTAAATTCAGTACAAATGGCAAAAAAAAAAAGTGCTATTAAAAGAGGATTTGATCCAAAAAAAAATGCAAATGGAAACTGTAGTTTTTATTGGCCAAATGTATTCTAGGAAAACCCCTTCGTGCCCTCCCTAAAAGTATACCTTTTTTTTGTTGCTGATGAACATCTGCTTTTAATATTAGTTTTGGTTTTACCATACACCGATGTTTGTTAGCCCTGTATACTTTCCCGAGTTCTGTGGACAAAAATCACAGGCATATTACTTTGGTGGGATTCAAACCCACGACCTTTGCAATTCTAGAGCAGTCTCTTACCAACTAGACCATCTGGTAGCTAGTGGCAGTTCGAATACTATGTTTTAGCAGCGAGTACGGCAATGACTTATAGTTATTAAATTTGCATCTACTTTTAATGTTACAGGATTCTAAGAATGATCCAGAGACCAATCCGTTTAAGTCTAAGTATGCAGCGAGGGAAATCTATCAGGAACTTCGGGCAAAGCTTGAACACTACTATGGAGTTAATACAGATGAACAGCAACAACAGCAGCAAGACTCAGGTATGGTCATTAGGTTTTTAAGCCATTTATATGCAGGCCTCAAAATAACCCACAGCAATTTGCCGTGGTGCCCTGTGCTTTTGCTGTGGTGCCCTTTGCAAAGTTTCAATACAAATTGAACTGTTCCTCAAAGAGGTGCCCCGGTGCCCCTTCCCAGAGAAAAATTGCTGTAACCTTCCAAGAGTGAAGTTCAAGGCCTGCATAAATGTGACTCGCTACGTGAAAATGAGTCAGATGTTGACAATTTCAAGGATTGAGTTATATGCATGGCCGGAAAGAACACACCAACAGCAGTAATTTGGTATATGTCTAAGCTTTTGGGTGTATCGCGTTGCTGAGTTACTTCTGTTTGAAATTGGCCAATGCATCATTTGTTCTGAAAAACGAATTACAAGTAAAGTGATGTTTTAAACTACCATTTCGCGCAAAAGGATACAAATTAGACATAACTATGATCACAAAATTGCTTTATTCATAGCTTTATTGCCTAAAAATAAGTGTTCTAAAGGTTAACCATGCAAATATAGATCTTAAAAAGTAAAAAAAAAAAAAAAAAAAAAAAAACATTGTAAAAATATTTTCCACATTAAACTGTCCATAACTTAATAATGCATTGGGCGACATCTGACTCATTTTCACGTAGCGGGTCACATATGTGAGTTAACTTTGAGTAAAGGTCTGGTACAATGAGTGGTGCTTGGGCACTGACAGCTGAACAACTGTTGCTATAAATGCGATGCTTGTAACCCTAACCCTTGATCGTCACTTGATTACAATAGCGCAAATATTAGCACCAATAATGCCATGCATAGGAAACAAAGTTCTGTTTTAGATAGGGGAAGAAATCCCCAATGGGGAAAGCCACGCAATAGGGTAGGAACTGAAAAACCAATCCTCATGCAAAAACTTCCTCATCTGTTCCGCTTCCCCAGATCTGCATCTGATGTTAGCGAGTCTCCGTTACCATCTTGGCGTCAACTATGTGGACACTGAGGAGACCTCATCAGGGGAGGACTACCTCAGCGCCTGCCGTAAGATGCTCAAGGGTCTGTCCCTAGACACAAGGGCGGTTTCTCTGACTGTCAAGACCCTCAATCAGCTTGGGATCCTCTGGAGTGGAAGGAGAGAGCTGCAGAAAGCCCTAGAGTTATTATTGGTGAGGCAATCAGTCATTTGGGAGTCAGATGTGAATAAAGTCTGGTACAATGACTTGCTTAGCTACAAGTCTTGTTACAAATGTTTACTTTTTATGAGGTTCTCACCCAAGCCCAGACTGGAATAGACCAAGAGGCCGACCTAATAAAACCTTGGTGTGCCAGCTGGAAGTAGACCTCAAGTCTCTGGCACGGCAGCTGGCAATCTGTATCAAATCACGCTGTTTGGGCGACTCTATGATTTGTTTTTAACTTTTCTTTTGGCTTCATGTTCTTTTCTTATTTATACGTGTTTTTGTAGGATGGTAATTTGTATTTTGGTAAGGAGCATTTGACAATTGTTATTATGGAAAATGAGCGGTACACACATGTAAGTGACATTATTATAACTATTATTGTTGTTATCCTTACAAGGATCCAAAGTGGAGAAAATAGAAAAAAGTTTCAGCAATGTTTGTTAAAATTGTCTTCACTGTTTGTTCTTAGGAAGCTGAAAGCGTCTACAAGAAGTTCAAACACGAGGTCGGTGCAGCTCCATTTGGAATCAATGAGTACGTACAGATGTTCACCAGGGGCTTCTTCTCAAACCTCAGCTTAGGGTCTGTCTCCAGCTTGGGCTCTTTTGTCCATGTTGGGAAATAAAGTTCAAAATTAACGGATCCAACATTGCGGATGGAGGCCAAGCTAGAGACTGAGACAAAGCCCCCTTGTAACACTTTATTAAAAAGGCCCTCAAGACTCATCTTTTCTCTGCTCGCATGTAATCCGGGTTTCTCCAGTGTACCCCCCCCCCCCCAACCCTGCCCTTCTGGCTCTCTGTTCTTTTCATTTTCCAGCGCTTTGCATCCTCTGGTAAAAGGCGCTATATAAATGTCATGTTTATTTATTTATTATTATGGTTCTCTAAACTACCACATGAATAAAGAAATCATCAGTCAGTTTGATATTTTGATTGAGAATTTTTTGTGTGAAAGCCAGCCCTGCCACTTAGTGTGCCCAAAAGTCTCCTTTTTTATCAGGAGTCGATTTCAAAAAGAGTTAGGACTTGTCTTACCTCGAGTTAGGACTCGTCTTACCTCGAGTTAGGACGAGTAACTCGTCCCAAGGTCTGCATGCTACTGTGCAGGGTTGGGACCTGTCCTAAGTCCTAAGATTAGTCTTAAGTAAGGAAGAGTTTGGTGAAATCGACGGCTGGTCCTTTAATGATGGCCAATTTCATAACCGTGATAAAAGTAGCAGTGTACATTTAAAGGTATTTTGCCTTGTAACCTATTTCTACTAAGCAATATTTTTCTGTGCTTAACAACTTTTTTTGCATGATGGAAATAACCCCCTGATTTTTGTTATTTAACAGCCTCCTTGTTCCAGAAGAGCACCGATTCACTGATCACAAGAGGCAACAGCAATTTGAGAAGGGCTACACTCATACTCTGTACTACCTAGCGCAAGTATACGGTAATCTTGGAGACAGCGAAAAGGTAGTGTACAAAACTCTAAAGTCTGATGCAAGTAAAAGAATCCACTACAATTATCGTCAAGAGAAGGGGTTTGCCCCAATGTTTCTGGCCGTGACTGCAGATTGCACCACATCACCTTGTAAACCTTTACAAGGTGCTATATAAATGGGTATCCAAGTTCAAAAACTCAGTACAACCGTCTTTAAAATGTCATAATTAGTACTCTCAGACGCCTGTAGGTACAGCAATACATACAAAGTTAGTATTATTAATGTTATATCTGATTTTGTTTTGATATCATTTTGTTTTGCTGACCAGTCTGCCAGCCATTGTCATGAGACGTTGAAGAGACAGCTTGAAACCAGTCAGTATGAACCCATGGACTGGGCACTGAATTGTGCCACGCTGTCCCAGTATTATATCACACAGGACGACTACAGTCAAGCAAGGCACTGTCTAGGTAAACAATTCAGAGTTATTGACCCCTTTATGCCAGCTTGGGGTGTCGTGGCCAAGCAGTTGAGGTCTACGGACTCAAGTTCTATACAGAATGTGGGTTTGAATCCTGGCCTGGTCAGTCACGACACTTGTTTCCATGAGCATGGCACTTTATCACGATTGAATTTCTCCAGCACCCAGAACAGGCATGATATTAATCCGTTTCTGTTTTTTGCATGCCCTCAGAAAAACTTTGCAAAATTCATCTATTGTCAAAGACCAGTCTTCTCACTTGCTGTATCTCAACATATGCTTTAAAAATAACAAACCTGTGTAAATTTGAGCTCAATTGGTCGTTGAAGTTGCGAGATAATAATGACAGAAAAAACACCCTTGTCACACGAAGTTGTGTGCTTTCAGAATATGCATGATTTTGAGACCTCAAATTCCAACTCTGAGGTCTCGAAATCAAATTCACGGTAAATTACTTCAGAGGGAGCCGTTTCTCAGAGTGTTTTATACTATCAACCTCTCCCCATTACTTATTACCAAGTAAGGTTTTATGCTAATAACTATTTTGAGTAATAACCAATAGTGTCCACTGCCTTTAAATAGATTGAAAAGTCTATGTAGGTCTGGCCTTGTAATCAATTACATTATCCTACTTTTTTTCTGCCAGTACAAATGGGTACTGGCGATAGCTTGGGAACAACCTGCAATGAACTGGCATCCTGTCACGGGGGGAAATAGAAAAATATTCTCAGTCCTTTATTGCCAATGATACCAGATTTAACACTGCCTGTTGAGCTTGAGTTAAATTCTCATATTTGTTGTTTACCACGCAGCGAGCGCAACACGGATCTACGCTGAGGCTCTACAGAAGCTGCCAGCTGTTGAAACAGAGGAGGACCAACTTGATGATGATATAGACAAGCTGAAACGTCATAAAGCTGATATTGCTAGATGCTGGCTCAAATACTGCCTGGCTCTTCTCAACTTTTCCAAGTAAGAAAGGGTCAGATCATAAAGTTATATATTATAAGAACTAGAGGGCGCACTGGCCTATACACGCAAACCCGGCATGCGCGCAGGCGGCCATTTTCTAAGTTGACAAAACTGGCATTGCACAGCGTGTGTTTGTGCGGCCATTTTGTAAGTTGACAAAACAACATTGCATAGCGTTCAATAAACACAAATTCCAGCGTGTGTTTCATATTCAACGCGCGTACAGAATGGCGCGCTCGTGTCTCCTTTTGGTCCCGTCGTGTTTGTGCAAGAAGCATCACCAGTGCGCCCTCTACTTCTTATATATAACTCTATGGGTCAGATAGAATTGTATTTGACCATCTGGACCCAACTTCATGAAGCTGTTGAGCAGAAAATTCTGTCTAGCCAATTTCTAGGCTAAATAGTCACAGCATTAGTAACTGTGTGGTATTCTGGCTGGTAATATGTTTTTTGTGCTTTTCTAAGCAAGTCTTTGTGTTAGCATTGAGCAATGCCATAAAATGGATCTTTGCTATAAAATATGTAAGTTGCACATTATGCGTGCACTAATGCTTTTGGTTGGCACATTTAGCAAACATTGTGTCTTTTGTTGTTCATGTTCTGTAGAGACAAGCTTACAACCATACCAAGTGAAGCACCAACAAATACAACTTCATCAACAACGGACGCAAACTCATCAACAACAACAACAACAACAACAACAACTGAGGCAGGAATTGAAGGCAGCAGCACATCACAGGAGAACACCCAGAACGACGGAACAGAGTCGCAGGAGAAACTCAACAAATTGGCGTTGAGGTTTGAGTGCCTGGAACTGACATCGCTAGAGAACAAGGTCACTGAGAAGTGTGTGGTGACGTTTGAGGAGGTATGGAAGCTTTTCACTATTTATCAACAGTTTATTATAATGGGCAAAATTAATTCATGTGGCGCTTTATCACTGACATAGTGTTACCCAGAGGGGTGTCTGGGTGTCTTTTGGACACCCTGTTTTAAATGTGTACACCCTGTCTTAGCTGTCATTTACAATGTAAGTGTATTGTAAAATTTGGACACCCAGTTTTTCAATTTCCAGCAAATTTTGACATTCTTTTTACATACCCTGGCTAAAACCTTGATCCCAGATGCAATCTTTTCTTCAGTTACATGTAAACTAGGCAATAGACCAAGCTGGCCTCTTGTCACCAGGCAAGCTTGGTTGTGTAGCATATTAAAGGCTGTGGATTCAAATCCCACCCAAGTGCCCTGTTCATTTTCCTCATGGGACTCATAAAGCACTCGTTATACAGTGTTTATCCTACAAGTGTGTTGGGCTAAAAGAAAAGCGGTTTAGATAGCGATTATGTTTTTGTGACGAGAGCGTTGTGGAACCAATACTAAATAAAGCACCGATTCTGTGTTTAGGCTCGCGAGATCTTTCTGGCTGGACAGGCGTGGATCACTGAATCCAAGGAGTACTACGTCTTAGATGGCCACGTTTCTGATTACATTGAGATTATTAGGGTAAGTCTTAAGTGTCTGTTGAGTAAAGATATTGACAAAATAGGGAGACTGCCACTATAGCGCTAGATGGTAATAATAGTCCATTTTTATATAGCGCTTTATCACAGCCCAGTTGCTTCAGGGCGAATATGTACACGCAGGAAGAGTTATCCCCAATAGGAATACACAATCAGAGGAAGCGTTACACGGTAACGCTTCCTCTGATTCAAACTTTGGGGCATAACTCTAAATCTGTTTACATAAATCACATTACTTCGAAGTGAAATGTTTCTCAAAATGCTTTATAATATCAAACGCTGCTGTAGGCTTCTAACCAAACTTTTTCAGTGCCACTCATTTTAAGAGTGACTACCAAATGTTAACATTTCCTTTCATTCTCCTTCTAACTGAAGTGTCATATTTCCTTAACAGGACCACAGTGCATTGTTCAAGGTCTTAGCCACCTTTGAGGTGGATCTAGACAGACGATGTAGAATGCACAAGCGTCGTATTGACATGCTGCAGGGCATTCTTAAAGAACTCAACCCTCAACACTTCCTAATGGTGTGCAGGCAGCTCATGTATGAACTAGCTGAAACCAGCAGGTAAGAAAGCAAGATGATAACAAATGTTGTATAGCACTCATATCCGTCACCCAGTGGCGCTTAATAATAATAATAATAATGGAAATTTATATATAGGGCTTAAGGCCCTTTAATATTCAAGATTTTCCTGCAAGGTATTCTGGAGCTACATGTACATGTATGAGAGACCAACTCCTTTACAAAGCACCATGTAATGGTTTACAAGGTGCTGTGGCACAATATGCTGTCAGTCAGACCAGGAACATCTGGGCGAACCCCTTCTCTTTACGATAAGTGCACAGAGTTCTTTTACGTGCATTACACATGGGACCAAAACGGCTTAACGTCCAATTCAAAGGACAAAGCAATAGCGGTTAAATGTCTTGCTCAAGGACACCAAGCGTCAGGACTGGGACTCAAACTGGTCGATATTTCTGTCTCTATGGTATTAGAAGTTGACAAACTAGTTTCCTCATGCCAAGTTCTTATTGGTGTAATTTGTTTCCTTTTTATGAAGTGAGATGATGGACCTGAAGATAGCATTAGCAGAGGGCTCAGGGACTGCCCCGTCCAACCAAGTCTGTCATAAAATCAACACACTGTAAGTCATGTTGGACCATAGTTCTTGCCTAAAGTTTTATACCAAAACTCTTTAAAGGCATGTGGAGCTGTGTTTGAAATAATAAGACCCTTTTAATATTTGCATAGCACTATGTAATGGTTTACAAGGTGCTGTGGCGCAATCTGCTGATAACCATACTAAAATCATCTGTTAGCATCCTGAATGTATATAAATTTATTTTTGAATTTCAGAATTAAGCAAAGTTTAGGATACTTCCAACAATTTATTGGTAAGTTCTGTTCACAATATTTTGGTTTAAATTAAAAAATTTTCTGCTGGGGGATTTCATGAATTTAACATCCAGACTTTGCTTTTTGGGTGACACCGTCTGTGTTAAAGGCAGTGGACACTATTGGTAATTGTCAAAGACTAGCCTTCACAGTTGGTGTATCTCAACATACAGTATGCAAAAAATAACAAACCTGTGAAAATCTGAGCTCAATCGGTCATCGAACTTGCGAGATAATAATGAAAGAAAAAAACACCCTTGTCACACAAAGTTGTGTGCATTTAGATGTTTGATTTCGAGACCTCAAGTTCTAAATCTGAGGTTTCGAAATCAAATTCGTGGAAAATTACTTCTTTCTCGAATACTATGGCACTTCAGAGGGAGCCATTTCTCATAATGTTTAATGCCATCAACCTCTCCCCATTACTCGTCACCAAGAAAGGTTTTATGCTAATAATTATTTTGAGTAATTACCAATAGTGTCCACTGCCTTTAATAATATAACATCATTAATAAGCACAAATTTAAAAATATACCGCAATGCATCTTGGAAACCGAGTCGATTATTAAAAAGAAACATCAAGCTGCCATCCATATGCCATGTTTTAGTTTTCATGTTTCTATGTTGGTTTAATACTGCACCATTTTGCTTTAAAATCAGTGCACTACAGATGGTTGCAGTGCGGTTGCTTGGACTCTGAGTTCACACATAATCCTTTGTGCACCAATCATGCGCAGTGGGACATGCATCTGGGCTATAATTTGATAGAGGAGGTTTGAAGGATGTTGAACAAAAGTAAGAGGAAAATTGTTGCCTAGGGATCATCAGGGTTCTCCTCTCCTCACCACCCCCCCCCCCCCCTTTTTTCAAAATGTTTTTTCCTTCCACATTTTTGAAATTGCTTTGAGTCAACTTTGTTATTAAAACAAAGCAATGATCTGAATGATGTTTTAGATTCTTTGAAGGACAAAGAGAATAAGATGCCCACCACGCTGGAAGAAGAAGTCATGAGACCAGCCCTAGTTGCTTATTTCTGCATGGCCAGATTGTAAGTCAATCTATTAGATTTTTAGGTTTAATTGTGGAAAATCTTCTTACATTCATTCACAGTTTATTCCGTTTGCACAGTGCTGCTTTACATTCGTTAATTGCAATTTTATAATTGCCATTATCCATACAGATCATAAGGAAAAATGCATATAAATTTTAACAAAACAAACAAAATCTACAAACTAATGTTTTTGTTCTTAGAAAATAAGTGTTGTTTTTTTTGCCCAACAATTACTTTGGAGACAATTCCTGATCAATAAACTCCAATTATTAGGAGCTCCAAAATACGCAAAACCATTTTAAGTGCAGTACACAAGCTTAAATATGTACATTATTTTTTTTAGCTGTCAAGGTGGGCAAAATATTAGCACAAGTTAGTTGCACAGATTTTATACACACTTTTGGAGAGTACGCCGTGTAAATAGTCTCCTTGTTTCTTGCCTCGTATCCGCAGACATTCAAAGTTGATCACACCCAACTCAGAACAGAGGCTTGAGAATCTCGCTACCAGGTATGTCAACAACAACAAAGGCAGTCAGCATTGCTTGTTTTCAACATCAATCATTTGTATAAAAAAAAAATTATTGAAAAAAAAACCCTGTATAAATGTTGTGTATATGTTATTTGATGACGGTTGTCACATACTAATAATGCAACATGGGGACTGAGTAGGGTCAAATGGTAACAACAATGTGTTTAAAAAGTTTGTGAGAAGTGTCGGTTGTAAGAAGAGCTTTTGACTAGTGTGCTTTTCTTATCTTAATGAGAAACACAAAATGACCTTTTCTAAGAAATCGTAAACATTCTACATGTACCACCCTCTGAAATAAGATTTCCACTGGTAAGTTTGTTGTAAATATCTACATTTATATAGGATCAAAACAATTCCAAAAATCAAAGATATTATTTGCCTTCAAGTATAACTACAGAGATCTTAATGTAATTTTACACAATTTCTGACTCTGTTTTTCCTTTGCACAGTTTAAGCTACTACAAAATGGTGGTCGACTACTGCAAGGCACACCCAGAGGCTCTGGGCAAAATGCAGGTAAGTGAGAACTGGAAAATGTGGCACAAAATATCAACAGTTTAAAGTGAAGTGATTACTCCATAAATGATGACCATAAAAACTTACTTGATAAAGAGCCCTATTGATACTTTAAAACGGTGTTGGAAGCGACCCCCTTTGAAGTAATGTAGTTTTAGCGAACAAGGTAATTCTTCACCCCTAGAAAGGCTTCAGCTCAGGCTTCTGAAAGCACACAGTTCTTTGCAAAAATGCTTGTTATTTACTTTCATTATTTGCCTGGACAAGAGGGACTCACTTTGTATATTTTGTACAATCTCTTCTTCCCTGGTCTCATTCTCTTAAAATTTGTTTTTCTGTAATAATTTTCCTGTGGTAGATTTTTTATTCAATTTGTATTTTTGTGTATTTGTAGGTGGAATATGAATTGTGTGAGGAGATGGTTGCATTATTACCAGCACGCATCGCTCAGGTCCGCAGAGAATAATTTACCCATCTACTCCCAGCAGCATACTGCCCTCTATTGGTGAAAGCTCTTCCAGTCTCTCATGTACGGGGCATGCTAGACTGGTTCCCTGTCCTTATCCGACAGCTACTGGTTTATGTATACACATGTTTCCAGATTTAAATGTGAATCTCCAGATCCATGTGAAATGATGCAAGGTCAAAGGTGATTATGTTTGTGGGCTCAAGAGCAGATCTCTGGCATAATTCACAAGCCTCGATGTGTGATATAAGATGTTCATGCTAGGGGCTGCCATTGTCTAACCGATCAAACCTTGAAGCTCACCTGTATCACCAGAAACAGACTTTTCATGTTTATTTGTCGTGTTTATATTTCTCCTGGCTGTACCTCCTTTGATTATTGTCACAGACATGTACCAGGGGTGAGAGTCATTACTAAAAAAAAAGTCTGAAAATTGGATACAAATTCAAAGGTTTGTTGAAATGATGCCATTTCTACCTGTTGGTAACCCCTGGGTTGTAGATTCCAAGGAGCTTTTGGAAACAGTATCCAAAGCATTAGAGAAGTATACCAATGAGCAGGATTTCTTTATTTGTGGAAAAAATATTGTCTGATTTTCTTCACTAGGCCGACATAAAAAGTCTGAATTCAGCAAAAAGTCTGAACAATCTCATCCCTTATGCACTGAGGTATGACGATTTTGTATGATGTGCGCAACCCCAATCATGGGTACACAATTTCTCTGTGTCCATGTTATGAGCAACAGTTTTAAATTCCCAAAAATGTTTGTGCCAAAATGCCTGCAAACGGTTGCAAAACTGACCTGCTTCCTCATGTCAAAAAAGGTTAAAGTAAAGATCATGAACTGAATTCTCATTTTCCGATTTTACAATGTTACATACATGTAGTATCTATGTTTCTATAACCAAACCAAATTTCTGGTTTAGATAATTTAATCTGAGACTTTTATGAATAGTATTTTTTTTGAAACCACAAAAAAACAAGTCTGAACAAGAATTAATAATATCGTAGCTAAACATCTTTTGAAACAAAATAAATCATTAGAAAAGAAACAGAAATAAAACAGATCTAGCCATACATAGTCCATTTCAGGGTTCCAAATTTTAACATTGTTACAAAATTGAAGATACATGTGCAATATCTACTTAATGTTTTGTCAAAGTCTGCAATCGTGCCTTGTGTAGTACTGCAGTGTGAAGTACAAGTAACATTATAATGCTTCCAGTTTTGCTTTCAAAATTTAATGGAGGTGAAATTCAAACAAATAGGTTTACCCATGCCACTGGCTATAACTATAGGCAATGGAATCATGTGTGTGTTATCATCAGCGGGTAGTGCAACATCCCTCCTCTTGTTGACATACCTATTTGAGAATCTAATAATGCACTTGTACTCCCAAGTTTTTTATGGCTTTTCCTGGGCCCAATTTCATAAAGACTGTAAGCACAAAAATTTGCTCAGCATGAAATTTCTGCCTTGGTAAAAACAGGATTACCAACCAAATTTCCGGGTGATTTTCGGAATAAGCAAGCAACAGCTGAATACCAGCAACAAGCAAAATGCAACAAGTGGAAATTTGGTTGGTAATCCTGTTTTAATCAAGGGAGAAATTTCATGCTAAGCAAATTTTTGTGCTTACAGGCCTTATGAAATTGGGCCCTATCACTAAAGACATTTCTCAGAAAACCTCACTATTTTATCACTTCCCCTATACTGGAATACATGTACTTACATGAGCATGTCACGCACAAATGTTACTAGAGCCTGCTGTTAAAAATGCAATGCTGGATGGACCTACGCGTACGTACATGTATCATACATGTACATGTGCATAATACTCTAGCATTTGCAGACTTTCTGCGTTGCTGAAGAAATATGGCGTCAGTGACAAGGGTCTGTTTTCCGGTTTTTAGGAATGCTGTTCTTCCTACTTTAGTGTCATTTTAAATTTGTGGGTTCTTTGTAAGAAAATTGTAATTATTAAAGGCAGTGGACACTATTGGTAATTACTCAAAATTATTATTAGCATAAAAGCTTACTTGGTAACGAGTAATGGGGGGCTATTGGTAGTATAAAACATTGTGAAAAACGGCTCCCTCTGAAGTGACACAGTTTTCGAGAAAAAAGTAATTTTCCACGAATTTGATTTCGAGACCTCAGATTTAGAACTTGGGGTCTCGAAATCAACCATCTAAATGCACACAACTTCGTGTGACAAGGGTGTTTGTTTCTTTCATTATTATCTCGCAAGTTCGATGACCGATTGAGCTCAAATTTTCACAGGTTTGTTATTTTATGCATATGTTAAAGATACACCAAGTGAGAAGACTAATCTCTGACAATTACCAATAGTGTCCAGTGTCTTTAAGTCTACAATACAAACACCATTATTAATAGTATGTACATGTACATGTACATGTAAGTCAGCTCTTGTATTTATACTTGATGGAATGTTCCTACCTTTTTTTCCCTAAGTACTTAATATCATGGCTGAGTTTAATTACAATTTTCATTTTTCCCATGCCCCTTCAATATCCACATCTTAGGCAATGTTATGATCTACATCTTGTCTTAAGGCCTTCCCTAAATGTAGAACATTCTAGAAGCAATACCCGCAAAATCTTCTTGTACCAGTTACTGTATATATACTCAAGTGTATGTGTATCGTGTGTGAAATAAACGCAGTGTCTTACACAAATCCACATTGTCCGAAGTATTTTTCACCGGCTTCTACATTTTTGGTCAATTCTGAAAGAGTTGACACCATCTATCTTATTGGGATACATATATGTATTGGTAATGCAAATTCACCCCTAAACAAGGCTAAAAGTAACTCTTGGGGCACCGTATACATGTAGCACAAGACGGGCAGGAGTGGAGAAGGTTAACCCTTGGGTCCAATATCCTTTGGGACTGTGCAAGATCAGATTTGGTTATTATGTCTGCCTACTCATTTAATATTTTGTACCTAAACAGAGGCGCATGATAGTCGAGAACAACATTGTTTGCATCATATAATTGAGATTTTATTGACAACATAAATGTTCATGATTAACTAATTCTGTTCCACATTTATGAAATATATTAATTCTATGACAACAGCGTTATTTGTGATAACTAATAAATATGTACAATTTGTGTCGCAATTATCAACTAATACACAAGTCTTATACACACACTTAACCAGTGATATCATCAAACAAATGCTTATAGAGTCAAATGATACCATGCATAAAACATGAAGCCTAAACCCCTTTCTTATCCCCAAAATTTTGGCGACGTAATATATAATTTTTTAAAGACCGATATACGCAAGTTATTTCCTAGCACAACTTTGATTATGGTCTCTGACTACAAGCTAAATAGAACTTTATCATAAAGTTGAATCATATTAGGGGTGTGATTTCTTGGAATTTTTTTCTTCATGATTTTACGGTTTTCTCAAAATCTCTCTTGAAAGAAGTCGCCAAATTGAGAAAGAAAAACTCCATATCGTGTCCAAATCCAAATCGATAAGTTTTTTATTTCTGGTGGTGCACAGAGTCTGATAACCTCCTGAATTGTAAAATCTTAGAGGTTCTGGGTCTAGAATAATGGGGAACCCCCCCCCCAAAAAAAAAAAAACCAAAAAAAAAAAACACCAAAAACCCAATTTGAATAAATCTATTGAACCCACGCCACAAGCCGTTTCATTTTCTTCCGGAGATTCCAACATTTGTCAAATCACATCCCTGTAATATAATTAAATCTAAAAAGAGAATTTAATTCCTTGCAAATATATATAATGCCTAGCAATTTATCAGTACAAAAAATAATTCCACCACATAATATTAATAATAATACCAAAAATCATCGTCCTACCTCTGTAAATATGCGACAAATGTATACACAAAAAAATGCATATTAATTACAAGGTACATTATATAATAAATATATACAAAGCCAGTGAATGGGAGTATAATACATCTTTGTAAGGAATGATACATGACTAAGCTTTCCTACTTTAACTTAATACTTGGCAACAGTTGGACCTACGTATTAAAAAATGTTACGTCAAGGAGGCCCTCTCGTGTTCATCTCAGTTGATAGTTAATAGGCTCCGAGTTGAATTCGCAACTTGTGCGGGTTATGCCAAGATCTTGGAAGTAATAATTTGATTTTACCCTATTTCGTGTTTTCCCGAGGACTTCGGGAAAGAATCCACAGGCTTCCCTGGTGGGATTCGAACCCACAACCCCTGCATTAAAGAGAATGTCCCAATTTCATAGAGCTGCGTTAGCACTAAAAGTAGCCAAGCTCAACCAAAATGCTTACTGGAACAAGGTAACAGTCCTGTGACTGGTGTCTTGCATATTTGTGCTAAGCAATAAGTTTTTAAGCAATATTTTCCACCTTGAAATTGGGCTATATGCAGGGCCCAATTTCATAAAGCCTCTTAGCACAAAACTCGCTAAGCACAGAATAGTATTGCTAAGAAGAATCAGGTTATGAGCCCATATTGAACTAAATTTGCAAAGTTGTGGCTGGTGCCTGACTCAATTTTTGCTAAGCAAAGGAACTTGTCGAGCAGTATTTTCTGCTTAACAGCTTTAGGAAATTGGGCCCTGCAGATGAGTTATCACAAGACCACTGAGGAACCAGTGATTATGCGGGCCCAGTACAAATCCTGTAATGGGTAATACAGATACCATACTAATAGTTACGGAGCTCATTTTCATTGCACCAGGACAGTCTTTACACAGACAGACACAAATTCCCTCAATTACTGCATTCAGCCTCTTTAGAAAGACAAAAAAAAAAACATCCGACAAATTGTCCACTCTTGAGTTTCTACTCTGGAGTTTCTACCTGGAAATCTGGAATAACAAAGTCTCAACAACGCTACGACTTAACACGACCTATACATAAAAACCATCTGACCATGGACAGTAGCTAGTTCATTACTGAGAATTTGGTTGTGTTGGATGGTGGATCATTGAATTTGGGAAGAGTATGTCTCTAAATTTCAAAGAAACGAACCATTAAATGACATGGAAAAAATTTTAAGGGAAAGTTGCTCACATTTTTAATATTGACTTTAGATAATCCCCCATCCATTTCCAAGTGATTACTTGAACTGCCAGGGTATGCTTTCATAAAGAGCTAAGATTGATTTCATCAATCGTAATTGCTAAGGAAAGTGTGATGTCACAAAACAAATCACCATGGTAATACTGACAAGATGGAACTAAGTGCCTTGTGACATCGAGCCCAGGACCAACAACTTTAGTAAGACTGGTTTACAAAATATCTTTGAGGGTACTCAAAGGGGAAATATTCTCAGCATGATTGATTCCTAAGCAACTTTATACCAAGAAAAGCCCTCCCATTCAAACAAACATTTTTTTTTAAAACAAATACAAATCATCCTAAACAGTATTATTTGGTTGGTTACCTGATTCTACTAAGTTGATTAGCAAGTTTTTATGCCAGCATCCTATTGCTGTCAACTTTGACCTTTTTTGCTGCACATGCAACATCAGACAAGACAAAATTACGACGGAAGGAAACATTAAGTTTTTCTTAAGGTGCTACAGCCATACTTTAACAAAAAATATTCCTATTTTTTTTTATTTTTATCATTTTCATTTGTTAAATAAACAATTTTTTTCGGGTGTTTGTGAGGGGGGGGGGGGGGGGCACTACCTTATTATGAATTATATTTAATCTATGCTTCAACTCTCCCTGCTGCCATGTTTTGATAAACATTTCTCTTTGGGCGTGCCCCACTCTTAAGGAAGACCAATGGCTTTCACAAAACTTTCCAATGTTTTGATCATTAACAGGGTATAGACAGACCGTTTCAAAAAAGCTTTCTGGGAAGTTTTAATCATGGTCGTAACTTCATGAATAGGTCAAAGGTCAAACAGAGTCTACACTATCTTTAAGATTCAGCAGATCCTAAAGGTCAATCAGAGTCACCATGTCAGATAGTGGTCACTGTTGCCTACAGGTCAAACTACGGTAATCACTTCCTGAAGGTCATACCAGGGTCAGTACTACCTACAGGTCAATCAGGGTGATCACTGTTCCTAAGGGTCACCATTTCCTGTTGGTCAAACTACAGTAATCACTTTCTAAAGGTCAACTAGGGTCAGCACTACCTATAGGTTAATCAGGGTGACCAGTGTCCCCAAGGGTCACCACTTCCTGTAGGTTAAACTACGGTAATCACTTCCTTAAGGTCAACCAGGATATACACTTCCTACAGAGCCAGTTTGTAATACTACTTTATAGTGAACCATGTTTAGCACTGGTTTAAATAATAAGGGCAGAAACCCATTAATAGCCAGCAAGGGGGTGTAACGGCTAACCACGATTTAAAACTACTAACTTGTTAACCAGGGCTTAAACGACTAATGGCTAACCAGGGTTAAAACGACTAGTGGTTGACCAGGGTAACACAAACAGTTTAACATCATTTAGAAGGATCATCACTCCCCAGGGAAGAATACAAATTTCACAGTCGTATCAACATGGGATTAAAAAAAAACACATCATACTCTCTTGACGCATTCCAACTTGAAAGAATCTGGTATCGTGATCTCGTTCAGGAGAACCGACGAGGGGTTGTATGGGAAGGTAACGGGGAACGTGTACTTGGTGTCGATGAGAAGCTGCGCTTCCTTCTTGGGGTCCATCCTGCCGCTTAGCTTGGCCTGGACCTTACGGATAAACATTACCTCAGTTTTCTTCTCGTACTCGTCGGGCGTGTAGAGATTCAGAATCTTAACCACCTGGGTTTTCGGATAAATAAGAAAATAGAATTAGCTGTTGCAAACTGCTTATCAACCAAAAGGACCTATGGTAAAAATTCAAAAAAACTTACTGGACTGACATTTATTTTTCGAAAAACACCAAGATTAATTTGATTATAATTCATGATTTTTATGAATATGAAATCAAGGTTTTTATCATTCGTGAATAAATGGCAACTATCATATTTAGCTAAACCTACATTGTCTTATAACATGAAGATATTAAACATGCAATTGGTTTGATTATAATTCATGATTTTTACGATTATAAAATCAAAGTTATTATCATTCATGAATATATGGCAATTATCTTATAAACAAACTAAGCCTTCATCGATCTAATAACATAAATACATCGATCTAATAACATAAATACATCGCTCTAATAACATAAATACATCGATCTAATAACATGAACATATTAAAAATGCTATAAATTTGATAATAATTCATGATTTTTTATGGATATGAAATCAAATTGATTATCAGTCATGAATAAATGGCAGTTATCATAAACGGTGCTACTGCAAACATCATATGATTACCAGTTCAAACCCTACTTAGACCTACATGGTTCTTATAATATAAAGATATTAAAAATGCAATAATAAAAATATGTGCTGATACAACTTAAAAAAAAAAAAATCGATATTCAGGCTTATATTCAAAGTACATTACAGGCTCCAAAACACAGATAACATTTACTGCTAAATCAAAGTAAATTACTTTCATTGTAAAAATGAACAGTAGAAACAGATTTGAACTTGTTGGCAGAGGCAACGTTGCATTGAATTGTACATATTAAATTAAACGAGTTTTAAAAAGGTGGAAACAGCAAATCCATTAAGGCAAAACAAAAGAACAGTTCTAAAATATATAAAATGATGACAAAATATGACAGTGTACGTACAGGCTGAGCGCTTAGAAAAAAAGACAACAATGGAAAACGTGACACAAAAAAGAAGCACGAGGCAGGGAATTCCACATTTACGGCAAGCGTGTTTCACAGGTCAGCAAATAATTTTTGCTTGTGCGCATGCGTACTCCATGTTACTAGGCATTCTTAGCTTACACAACTAGCGCAGAAATTTGGCGCTTGCTAGGTAAGCAAATAATGATGATGAGAAGCAGTAAGCAGAGCCATGAAATTGGGCCCAGTTAGTTTTTTTTTGTCCTGGCCTTACCTGTGTTGATGTGAGCTTTGTGCATGTATCACATATCAGCTTGACATCATCGTCTGTCCTCTTCTTAACCTGTAAGAGTTGAGCAATCTGCACCAGGGGTTCTAGAGTGTCCTCCATACTGCTGTCGTAAACCTTACTGCTTCGTAACCACTCCTCCAACTCGCTCATGTTGTACCTACATGTACAGGCAAACAAAAATAAAAATATAAGGAATGATAACAGGCAATAAGGCGTTACATCTTTTCTTCCATGGAAAAAAAAACCGCCCCCTGGTCTTAAAACCAGGTGAGCAACAAGATGTTCTGGCCCAGCTCCTTTTGGGCCATTGTTGTGAAGTCCTCATGTCCCAAAGTACCGTTCAGACACACAGAGTTCTGGTTGAACCATGAGTTATGTCTGGACGACCTCAAACCAAAGATAAACCGTACCGGGTTTAACTCAGTGCTGTCTGAACACAAGGGGAATTTGTTTTTCAAACAACCCCCACTGCTCGTAACAGTTAAACCGGTTCAGGTCTAACTTAGTACACTGTCTGAACAAACCCATAAGTATGGTCAGAGAGATGGCTCAGGAAGCTATTAATGCTAACTTCTTCAATAACTTGATACTAAACAGCTCCAGACCAGAGGAAGCTGTTTTTTTTTTTTTACTGTGGAAGAAAATATCTCATGCCTTACTAAAACAGGGATGAGAAACACACAACTCTGAAACTGGAATCCATGATCTTAGTCGTATATTGAAATGATAGAAACTCCAAGTAAAAGGCGCAGTGCCTAGACAAAAAAGTTCTAAAAATTCTAAAAACTACCATTATAAAAAAGCGTTAATAATAATAATAATAATAATAATTTGGATTTATAATGCGCACTTCTCCAGAAAAAAAGAACACGATCAGAGTGCCTGCACAAAAATAACAAAGTTGACCCACCTGATTTGCACTCCTTTAGACCAATGGCACATGTCCTTCCTTAGCAGTATGTTGTTTATAGTACTGGCTGTTACTAGATAAAAGGACTGGTTAACAACAATAAAAATAAAAAAAGCAATTAGAAACAGAAGAAATTCTGATGAACCAAGCCAAGTCACAAGTTAATGTCCAAGTAAAGTCAAACATAATTATTTGGTTTCCAAGTCAATTCAAGTCGCATGTCACAAGTCAGATAAAAATGGCAATTTGAGTCCAGCGTCAATTCCAAGTCATTGACTCAAGACAACAACACTGCAATCTAAACTGAATGTGCGAGGTTCATTTCAAGGAAGAAATCAATTTTCAAAACCAATAACTTTGAAACTTTGCATGTGGGGGGGGGGGGGGGGGGGAGTATAATCATGTGAGGTTTGCTGATCGTCAAAATGTGACTGAATGATTCTAGAGATGAATTTGCTCACCTGCTTGATGACCTGTCTCACGACCTCTGGGTCAGTTCCATGAATATTCATTACGGTCAGGAATGTGGTGAGCTAAAAAATACAGGAGAAAAAGAAGTAAAGCTGAAGTCAAAAATGTTGTAACAGTTTCAAGAAAGAACGAGATAACTATGTAAATGCTTATTACAGAAAAACAAATATTTTACATCTTTCACAATAGTACCTTTAATAAAATACATTCCTTATTTCAACCCATGATAGTCCATCCAGCGGAAACAACTGGGTTTCAAAACAACTACATGTACATATACAACAAAAGTAAACACACAAATTACAGTGAAATTATATAAGAACAATTAGAATTTCAGAGATTAATTACATTCCTTAGAATTCTGACAACATTTTTATAAAATTATACAAAAAAAAACTCCACATTCCCTATTTCAACCTTCAATGGTCCATCCAGCGGAAACCACTGGTTTTAATACAAGTTGCAACAATGAAAAAAAAAAACACAGTGAAATTATCATCAAAACAATTAAAATTTCAGACATCAATTATATTCCAAAATACTCAACGGAGATAGATAGTCACATGGTGTTTCTGCAAACCTCTCTTAATTAATTACATTCCCCTAAAATTCAGACAATATTATACATGTATAAAACACAGATATTTATATGAACGAAGAAAACACGAAATTAATTTAAATGATAAAAAGAGAACAACAAATGGAAACTTCTTCTGCAAAAAAAAAAAAAAAATTCTGATTTTTCCAAGGGCCCCCCAAAACGCAGAAATCAAACTAAAGTAGGAAGATTATCATGTCTGTTGAACTTACCTGCTTAATGAGTGATTCTATTGATATTTTGACTCCATCGTAGTCGCTTGACATACTAGCACTCCGACCCCTCAATCCAGATGGCTTCGTTGACAAACCCGCACTGTCACTTTCCAACATTGCAGGGACTGCACACAAAAAACAAAAAGGTTTGTTGTCGTTTAACATAAAGTTTCCAGTAGACATTTATGAGGATTGTCAAACCCTGTCAATGAATCACCACACATGGCAATCTTGTGGTTTTTGGCACAATGAACAATCTTTCATTCCATTAGTGGCTAGTCCATGTATTTTCTTACAAAAACAAAAGCCTGGACAAATTGTGAAAAAACTCCTAAAAAGAAACAGGCCTAATCAATATGCTAATGATGGCGCTTAGATCTGAAGGAAGAAGTCTAGCAGATCTAGCTACCGTGCGAACAAATTAAAGCACATAGCAATTTCTTTGAAATAAATAAATAAACTAATAATTTTTGCATATTTAAATTGACTAAATGTTACTGTAAATTTGTGTGCCTAAGAGAGATCTTGTGTAATGTCTCTTAACATAATATAAGGGGACAAAAATGGACAGTTTGAAATTTCATTATTCCTTTGGGGGCCTTCCTCCCAACATTTCAAGCTGAACTAGGGAATTAAATCAGCTCTGCAGCAAGAACTTAGCAAGATCATAAAAAGGAACATGCAAGGGGGGGGGGAAAGACTTCTTCAATTTACTGGAAACTGGAAAAGAGAACCCTGATCATAAAATATCTTCAATTCAGAAACCAGGGAAGGACAGCTGTGGGTAAAAGAGCAGGAATAAATTGATTGCCTTGTGAGGGTCGGAGAGGGTGGGGTCAGGGAGGGGCTATCACCATCTTACCAGTACCTAGTACCCAGTATCCAGTGGGATTTAGGGTGTGAATATTTCCCACACATACCCAGTTTGGGGTAATTTTGAAAGCATTTTGGCAAAGAACTTTGCTATTTCCAATTACAAGCTGACTCTTCCGCCCCACCACCAATTGACCCGGTTCACCTGACGTCAGAGTCTCATTAAATCTTTGAAGCACCATTTTCGGAGTTGGTACATTGTATTACTGTGCAAGGGCTTTTCTGAAAATGGCAAACCATGAAAGAAAAAAAGGCGCGTTTGATGTCAGTGAAAGGGTTCTGTTGACCCAATTCAAATGACGTCATAATAACTTGGTTGCGCCATTTTTACACTGTTGGTACGTTTCTATGCATTTTAGACGTTGTATTTCCATGCTGTTTATAAATCTTACTTTGCAATTTATTCGTTTCTTATTTCAACTGGTGGTAACCACTGGTCTCCCAGCTGCATGTGACGTAGGTGCATGGGGCAATGTATCTTTAACAATGCCTCCTGCATTGCCTTTAGAACTATTGGAATTTTGTGTGGAATCAATGCTAAAATTGTTCACTTGTACCACACAAATATTGGCAACCAGCTTACAAAATGACTAGTCTTGCTGTAAGTCGCTTTTCTAAAACTTCAGCATCTAATTATCACTGCGCACTCCCCTGGTAGCATTGGAACTGCTGAACATCAAGACTACTCAGCACCCAGCTCCCAATTGGCTGCTCTACTGCCAATCAAATTGCTTTGGCAGAGGAAAGGGTAGGGGATAGATTTTGTCTTTTATTCCCGAGAGTAAGTTTTAAGAAAGTGAATTGCGTTACGTACTGGAACTCTGAAGTACTGCTGGTCCTGTTTGTACGGTGTATAAAATTGATTTTCAAGATTGTCAAATAATGAGAAAAACAAAATGTACAAAATTATTGAACACATGAATACAACAAAACAGCAACATCGTATAAACAATTGTCTTCCTACAACCACGTTTAAAGCAGTCCACAAACTTCACTAAGAATAGTTCCATATTACCCTTTAAGGAAATTTCAACTTTGAAGAAATGTAGTTACCGATGCTAGGTTCGTTTTGTGGACGATTTGACCCACAGATTTACATTAAACTTACTCAGTTTAAACTGAGGTGTGGTAGTTTTTGAGAATCGAGTAAAACAATTTACCGTAAATCATTTTCGTCTCAGTGAGATGACAAATATTTTAGCATGTCTAACAGATTTACGCAACTCTCCGAAAACATTGCTCTGTGATTTTCACTTTTGTTCTCAAAAACTTGACGACTAATGAAGCTGAAACTTCTACAGGTAAATTATATTACATGTGTACATAAGTCTTCATTCACAATGAGGATAGGGATTCATGTCATGGCCAACAAAAATTGATCTACAAAAAGCACCCAAACCCTTTAACTCACCTATCATTGGTTGTAGTTTATTCTCGATAATGTGCACCAGCATCTGATAGATATGGACTCCCAGGTCGTTCATGACCTGCCTGTACTCAGACAGGTCAAAGTTACGTAAACAGTGATCGTTCTGTCGAATCGTGTTCTGACTTGAAAAGTTCTGAGAAGTAAATAGAGGTAGAAAGGGAGAAATGGTTAAGCACGTATGATATTTTGAACATCCGATAAATCTACTCCACGGTTGTAGAATAAAGAAAGACAGTTCTCTAAGAACAAACTCTACCTGGCAAGTAGATACACATATGGTGTTACTGCAAACCAAATATTACTTTGGCCTAGGGAATAAATAGGAAAATGTTTGAGAAAAAAAGCTGATGTAAACATGGTGTAGGTTTTTGATCAGCTTTTTAGGCTATTTCATAACAATTTCCTTGATATTCTGAGGGCAAACAAAAATGGGAATCAGAATAGAATAGGCAGACTTTCATGCCTGTTAAATGTCAAGATGGCTTGACCAAAAAATATTTTCCGGTACCGAGTGTGCTCCCAATAGTGATTTTGTAGAGAAAAGGTATGAGCCCCTTGCACAATGCACACCGCACTCACACGGCACGTATCCTGTTCGCCATTTATGGAGTTGAAATCATTCACAAATCATACACAAAAGATTTGACTCCAAAAATTATGGGAATAATGCCCATTGTTCGACGTTCTCCTTTGTGCAAAGGGGACTATAGAAATCAATCCCCCCCCTCTTGCATGACACAAAACGCTACCAGGTTCGCTGTGATCACACGTGCATTTTTTTCACACAAAGACCAGCTATCATCCAACAATCAGCCTCCTATTGGCATCAGGGATGGCATTTTTGAGAGTGTGACGCCATATGCAAGGGTTGTATAAAATGATGCAATGGAAGGAGGTATGTTTTATTGTTTTACGGACGACTTACTTCTTCTCCACTGTACTGTTTTAGTGTGTGCATCAGCCTGATGGTGTTAGTCAGCCAGAATGATACATACTCAAAGTCCTCAAAATGTTTCTGTTTAAAACAAAGAAATTATAAAAAAGTTCTAGTTTAAAATATACACTTATTAGAACTTATGTGAATGAAAACAATGGGCAATAGAAAAAAGAACAACTTTAGGGCACAAAAATGAAAGGTTAAACTTTCCATGATGTCCAATGATGAACTTTATCCAATAAAAGTTGAAAGGAGTAACAGAAATGAATCGTTATCACATGTCAAGTAGTCCCTTCCCTCTATCCAACCCTCAATGCCCCGTCTACTTCTACATGTTTTTTTTTTCTGACTGCGTTCTGTTTCTCTCTATGTTTGTGCTGGGTACTTACTTAGCCTTAGAAAAAGACCATGCTCGGGTCGAAAGTGAAGTCATTCAAAATATTTGTATTTACATCATAGGCTGTTAGCAACGGCAACTTCTGTTAATTATTTATTTTACACCATCCATTATTGATTGTTCTTCCCCTCTTACCTTAACCGTCTTCTTGATTCCATTGATGACACCAGTAAGTAGAGCTTTGACTTTCCGATCATCGTTGATATCATCAGCATGTCGTATACACATGAAGATGACGTACGCCGGTAAGCCCGGCAAAAAGGACACGGCATTCTTCGGTTGGAAGTCTGTCCATCGGAGAGGGATAAATTTTAAAGATTAACCATAGGACAACCATAGTTCTTGAAGATGTACAAGTCTGCAGTAATCCTTTGGTTAGTTAAGCTTTCCTATAATATGTGTTTATAAGGGTTTATACATAATGCGCCATCTGTCCAGTGTACAAAAACTAACTCCTTAAAATACATCAACAGGGTTCACCCTTGGGTCTTCCCCCCCCCCCCACCACCCCCAACACAAAAAAAACACCACAACAAATTGAATAAATAAATAAATAAATAACAATTAAATACCAAAATAAACAAATACATTAATTAGGTAATTAATCAATAAATAACAAATACAAATTAAATAAAATAAAAAAATAGAGAAAAAAAAAATGTAATAAATAAATAAAATAAAATAAAAATAACAATAAGGAATAAATCATTTTTTTAAAACAATTTGAGAAGAGAAAACAAAAATGAAAATAAAAATAAAATAAAAAATAACGAAAAAAAGAAAAGAATATTCCAATATGAATAAACAAATGAAAATCAACTTCTCGCCATAATCCACTCTTTTTAGCTTCTTCTCTAATGCTGATACTCATTAATAATCTAGTAACTCTAGTTCCCACACTCACCAATGATAACTGACTTGATAATCTTAGTATCATCTTCCTGTCTGTATTCCAGCATGCCTAAGATCTCTCGTTCCTTCATCTTGACGTTAGCCGGTGCTATGTGAGTTGTGTCTCCGATGTTAGCCGGCGCCGAGAGGTGAGATGCGGCGGGTGTGTCACTTAAAGATGTCGGGGTGGCTGTGGTCAATTAAGAGGAACAAAAAGAAAGTGGACATGAGAAGAGATTTTTTCTGGCGACATTAAAATCTTGACTTTCAAAGACGAGGCTTTACATCACTTCAAAATATTTAGGGTTTAACAAAGAAAAATTGACTGGAGCTAGATTTGAACCTACGAACTTCAGATTAACGTGCTGGTGCTCAACCAACTGACCTCTCTATCCATACGTTGTTGGTCACCCTATTGTTGTCAATATCTTTAATGATGGGTACCAGTTAGAAGCCATACAACTGTTAGCTGTGTGTTCTCCTAACAAAAGCTGTGACAAAAGTGATGCTTAAAGAAACACGTTGCCTAGGATTGGTCCAGTTGGTCGTTGAAAAGCGTTTGTAACCGTTTGTTTATAATGCATATGGTTAGACAGATGTTGTGAATACAATGATCCACACAAACATGCCTCGAAATTGCAGTTTTCCTTTTACCTCGTCGACTAACACGGTCGGTCATTTATGGGAGTCAAATTATGGGAGTTCGCAAAGTAAAAGGAAAACCTCGGAATTTCGAGGCAAATTTGTGTGGATCATTCTATTCTACTTTTAAAACATCTTTCCAATCATATGCATTTTATAACAAACGGTTACAAACGCTTTTTATACACCAACTCGACCGATCCAAGGCAACGTGTTCCTTTAACCTTTTTACCTTTGAAAAGACCCTCTCAGTAAAAGGCAATCCCATTGGTGAGAAGTTGAAATCTAAACTTTTGATTGGTCAATGCCTTCACCCAATCAAACATTCTATTCTGATCACAGCTGCTTGGCAATTGGTTATCAACCCTCGATGGTAGATCCCTGGGATCCATATACATGTAAATAGCTTCAATGGCTTCCCAACCCGTCACTTACCCAGTATGCATCCAATGCATTGGCTTAAAGACACTGGACACTATTGGTAATTGTCAAAGACCAGTCTTCTCACTTGGTGTATCTCAACATATGCATAAAATAACAAACCTGTGAAAATTTGAGCTCAATTGGTCATCGAAGTTGCGAGATAATCATGAAAGAAAAAACACCCTTATCACACGCAGTTGTGTGTTTTCAGATGCTTGATTTCAAGGCCTCAAAATCTAATTCTGATGTCTCGAAATCAAATTTGTGGAAAATTACTTCTTTCTCGAAAACTACGTCACTTTAGAGGGAGCTGTTTCTCACAATGTTTTATACTATCAACCTCTCCCCATTACTCGTTACCAAGTGAGGTTTTATGCTAATAATTATTTTGAGTATTTACCAATAGTGTCTACTGCCTTTAACTCACATAGACTGGCCACTAATCTCATGTGTGCAAGACAACATGCACCAAGGCCTTTTGCTGAGTATAAAGCATTTGATAATTTAGTTGATAAAATGAGTTATTAGTACCTGAAGATTCTAATGTGCTTGTGACTCTCCTGTACGCAACCTTCAATTGTTTCTTCAACTTCTTCACTTGCTTCTCAAGATACTCATTCTGCTCCAAAAGATCCTAAAATAATGAAAGGAAACAACAGAAAAATATTGCAATCACAAGGTTGTAAGTTCGAATCCTACCAAGCTAACTGCTGATTTCAAAATGACTAGAACAAGTATTGCCGTCTAGTTACTGAATCAGTTTCTTGGTTTGCGCAATTCATAAAATTCATGAAACTTTCAAATTCATACTCACTTATAGTGCATACTCAGAAGTTCAACACTCGATACTCACAACAGACTACTCATAGTCAAGTACATCCTCATTTTAAATACTCAAATACAGCATCTTGACATAAGAATGAACTCTTAATCGGTGACCTACAAACTTCAAACAACTAGCAGGTGCTGTGGCAAGTGACTCTGTTTTTCCAGTTTTCCAATCTTCATGTAGACTTGATACTCATCAAAACGTATCACAGCTAAAAACTAAGTGCGATCATATTATGGAGACCAACCAGGACACCGAACAACTGTGTCCCCCCAACAGAGGCTCCAGACAGTAGATTTCAAAGTTGTTTTTTGCTGATGATAATCTATCCTAATGTAAGAAGCTCTACAAGATGATGACAAATGAACATACTCATGTACCTCGAAGAAACATGAGCTCACAACTGCTCTGGATTACAAATTGAAAGAAATTGTTTCTCCCCCGTCTTCAATAACAATAAAATTTGATTTCCAATGAAACTGAAGGGGAAAAAAGAGACGGTGTTTCTAATTTTAACAGCTTCTGTTTTGTAAAGCTAAAAGACCTTCATGGGCAACTACTGTAAGCTCACCCAGCTCAGTGCTGCAGTCACTCTGTGGACATTCCTTTGTTCTGTACACATAAGGAAATCCTACTCTTCAACACTCTGTGGACATTCCTTTGTTCTGTACACATAAGGAAATCCTACTCTTCAACACTCTGTGGACATTCCTTTGTTCTGTACACATAAGGAAATCCTACTCTTCAACACTCTTAAAACCACTATGTGGACGTGTGTAAGTCCACATAGTGTTTCAAGTCCTACATTATGTGAACCTCCTGTGTTCTCAGGTCCACACTTCCTATATAACTTCAACTTATGTTTAAACAAAAATTCCAACATATTTTTTTTCTTGAGTCTGATGAACGATAAACAAATCATAATTTCTGGTCAGTCAGTCTAAGTTGTGGTTTGCATCCGATTTAGGAACAGTTTTGAAGTCTAGGAATGAGTACATGAAGCTGACTCACACTCACCAGACCTGGAATCAAGCCCAGGTGGAAACGGACCAGGGTCGCCTCAATGCCTTATTTGGCAGCTTAAGGTGAAGATAGAAAATTGCTCTCCTGGAAATGGCCTACATGTACTTCTCTTACATGTACTTTACTTCAAGTCTTAAAGGCACTACAACTTCAAGTCTTAAAGGCACTACAACTTCAAGTCTTAAAGGCACTACAACTTCAAGTCTTAAAGGCACTACAACTTCAAGTCTTAAAGGCACTACAACTTCAAGTCTTAAAGGCACTACAACTTCAAGTCTTAAAGGCACTACAACTTCAAGTCTTAAAGGCACTACAACTTCAAGTCTTAAAGGCACTACAACTTCAAGTCTTAAAGGCACTACAACTTCAAGTCTTAAAGGCACTACAACTTCGGTAATTGTCAAATTGACAAAGACCCAGTATTCTCACTTGGTGCATCTCACAATCGCACAAAATAATAAACTGAAAATTTCAACTCAATTAGTCGTAGGAGTTGCAAGAGAATAATGAAAGAAAAAACACCCTTGTCGCACAAGTTGTGTGCTTTCAGATGCTTGAATTCTAGACCTCAGCATATTTTGGTGAGAAATTACTTCTTTGTCAAAAACTACCCTTACCTCAAAGAGAGCCGTTTCTCATATTGTTTTATACTACCAACAGCTCTCCATTGCTCATTTCTAAGTAAGTTTTTTATGCTAACAATTATTTTGAGTAATTACCAGTAGTTTCCAGTGCTTTCATTTTTTGTTTTCTTATTTTTTAAAGAGTCTAGTCATCCAAAAAGAACTAGTTTGAGGAAAAATATTTAAACCTGTGAAAAATGTTGTTGGGAAAAAGGTTAATGTTTTGTTTCAAAAACACTGAGTGAACTATTGCATTATATTAAGTATATATAAAAAAAAAAAAACCTGCAGACAATAGAAATGAGATGGAATTTAGACACATGGATGAAACCGAAAGGTAAAATAGTTTTTAAACAGAATGGGAGACTTTAGGGGACACTAGACGGGCAGTAGGCACACCAAGTAAATCCATTGTTTTCGGGAAACGTGTTTCCAAAACAGTCTCGAAAATTAAAACAGCGTCCACACTATTTACCAGGTTTTCATTAGTGAGTCTTGAGATTTCATGTTGCACCGTTTGGTTAATCCTGGCCTCTGGTGTCATCTTCAAGCTCTGGGGAAAATTAAAAAAATTAAAAATAAAAATTAGCAGGAGTAGAGAGAGAGAGAGAGCAGTGAATGGGGACAGGGCTTACTCCAACATAGCACCAAGACTCTGGAACTCACTTCCGGATTACCTCAGACAAATACACAACATCACTCTCTTCCAGCAGAAACTCAAAACACACTTATTCTTGCTTGCTTTCCAACATCTTGACAAAACTTGACCGGCGCCTTTGAATGTTTCTCCTTTTTAGTAAAGTGCGCCTTATAAATGCTGTAGTTTATTATTATTATTATAATAAGTAAAAGGCAACAAAAACGGATTACCGGTTAAAAACAGAGATGTCACATCACTGGGGGCCGTTCCACAATGAGCTAAAACTGCAAATCAATCCTTGTTGCTTGGTAAAGTGTGATGTCACAATACAAATCACTATTGTAATGCTGACAATTTGTCTTACAATGGATTATATTTCTTCGTAAAAATATCCAGGTAAACTAATTATGTTGGGATCGGGCCCTAGTTTTAGTACCCGGCAAAGCATGACCATCATTTCAAATGGGTACACCATAGAACTATAATATCATTAATAGAGGTCAAATCTTTCGTAAACAGGAAGAGGTGACCGGGGGTTATAAGGTCAGGGGGAAATGTTCCAATGAGCATGTGTATATGTCAGCCCATTCCAGGGCCTTTGGTTCAGGGCCCAATCATAAAACTGTTAAGCAGAAAATACTGCATGACAAAATTCTTTGCTAAGCAAAAATTGAATCGAGCACCAGCCACAACAATGCAAACTTAATGTAATATGGGCTGGTAACATGATTCTGCTAAAAGCAATACTATTTTGTGCTGAGCGAGTTTTTGCGCTTACAGGCTTTTTATGAAATTGGGCCCAGGCCCTTGGAACTGAGTAAATCAAACCAGGAACTTCAATACTTGGCCCAAACTTCACGGTACTTCTTATCGCAGAGTTCTGCGCTTACAGCCCGTGGAATCGCACGCTTCACATAGTGCCAAGTGGGCAGAATTCCTAGGTAAGCAGTGCCGCGAAACTGGGCCCTGGTGGGGTACAAACCTACAGCACCTGTTCCAATCCAAACATGTACATAGCCAGAGATCCATGTGAGTAAAACCTATGGGGAATTAAGGGGGATATAATCCCTGACTTTTTAAGAGAGTGGGATCTTAAACATGTGTGTGAATTTTCTCGAGGAAGGAAAAACTGGATGGTCTGGAAAACCCTCGTGGCACAGCAGAGAACCAATGCACAGCTCAACTCACATTTGGGCCCTGGCCGGGTATCGAACCAGGGTCACCTTGGTGGGAGGTGAGCGCTTTACGCACAAGCCAACCATGCCACCCACAATGGCTATCTTGGAAACACACCAGGGCTAAAAGGAGTTTACTCAACTGCAAAAACTACCAAAAGTCATGCACATTTTTTCCCCAATTAATTTACAAACTTCTTAGGTCTGCTTAAACTGGAAAATGATCTTGACGCAAACAATTTTATTGTGTAACTAAGACAAACCTGTCCGATAATCTCCTGCTGCCGGTCGTTGTCCATCTTCAGTTGTTCTATTGTCTCCTTCAGTTCCTTCGTTTCTACCTCATGATTCTTCTTCAGTGCCTGGACCTCCTTCTCTAAGATTCTGTTTTATGAAGAGAGTAAAGAGAAGACAAAAAAACATCAACACACCAGCCTGCCGACATAAAAAGAAGTCGTGCTTTGAACAAAATGCTGGCTGGCTCGAGACAGTTGGCATGCATCAGAGGCAAACATGCAATGAACATTTTTTCGTAACCACTACTTTATAGATAATGTTTTATACCAACCTCTAAGAACCGAAATGGACACGCAAATGGTTCATGGCCCAAATTTTTAACCAATCTCAAAGTTTTTTCCAATTTTGGCAACACACCTCAAAATGCCAACAGTATACTTTCTGAATTTTTGAGAAATGCACAGGAACTAATTTGTGTCGCACTCAATTTATTTATTGATTTTTAGCGAACAGTGAACACACGTAAAAAAATTGTTCAGATTCGTCTAAAAAAAAAGACGACTTGAAACAGTTTGACATCTTCAGCAGCGGATGCAAATTCAATCAACATTTCATTTTGACCCCAAAAATTGCTGCAGATGAAATAATTTCTCAATGAACTTTTGACATCATGATCAATTATAAAAGTCAAGATTGACATTTGAAGACTATCAGTGCAGTGGTTTTCTGCTTTTGTTTAATATTGATATCAAGATAGCCTGAACATACAGCCAAAAAGAAATTGTTCAGAAAATACTGTATCCTCGCCCACCACCCTCCAAATCAAACCAAAATGATCTAACTATTTACACATGTTCATGAGGTGCCAGCAGTGCAGTGCAACAAAACCAATGAACACAATCTGAAGTAGTGAGAGTGCAATTGAGGCATATCAAAATAGAACCATGAAGGACACACTCAGTTGATGTTACCATACTAAAATGTGTCACTAAACGTCCCCCCTCCCCCAGTTTCCCCCCTGCATACACAAGCAGGCATACACAGCAAAGTAATTAGGGATCGAAACTGGATGTTGGTAAAATTAGTCCTAGTTCTGTCAGTCTCCTCACATGCTTTGTCACCCAGTGACACAGATTAACGACCTTGTGATGAGCACACGCCTGACCCAATTTGATAACCATCTTGTGATCAGTTAGCTAGTTAAAGTATTAGCCAGTTATAAGTTACAAACAACAAAAACAAAACTACATGACCAATGGGATACTTTGGAACGCTAGGTGGCAGCAGACTTACCAGGTAAATTTCCACAGACCTTATCGCAAATACTCGGTATGCGCACGATAGGCATGGAATGAGGTGCATGATGGTTTAGTTAGCGATCAAGTTTGATCCCTAGCTAGATCAGCATGCACTTCATTCCACAGTTAGCGCTTGCGCAACAGGTTTTTGCGAAAAGGTCTACTGTTTATGTGTTCTGAGCATGCGCACATTGCCAAGAACCATGGATTTACCTGGTAAGTCTGCTGCCACCTAGCGTTCAATAGTCTCCCATTAGGTAAGTAACATTTAGTAATACCTCAGCAAACAATTTCCCTTGTTTTTGTATGCAAAGCAAAATGCCACCCGAAATGTAACAGTTGCTACTCAAAAATCATCATCATTTGCTACTAAATAATCAGCAGTTGGTGTGCAAAAGTCATACGAGTTCGGTATAAAATTATTTTGCTCTGCAAACATTTCTGGACGAAATCTTTCCCTTTACTGGTAGTTTCACCCTTCACAGGTTGGTGTTGACATTTTTATCCCAAAGATCCCTTTTTTAGGTACTTGTTTCGGAGATTTATGACCAGAAAGTTGTTTCTGACTTCAGTCATTTTATGGAAAAGCAAAGTTCAGAGAGTTACAAGAAAAATGTCCGTTGAGAACAGAAAATTGTTTGACATGCATTTTCCTCAAACCATTACATTCCCAAAATATTCAAGGTAAATTTATTTTTCATAGAATGCACTTGAATCTCACTTGAAAATGCAGTTCAAATAGTGGGCAGGGCTTAATGAATTAGTCTATCATACATATTGATGAGACGGTTCATATAGTGAGTTGGCCACTTGTATGGACAATTAGTTTGCGATGGCACCATTTGTTAAAGGTTGTTAACTCTACAATATTAATGCCAATATGCAAAGCTTCCTACCACCAGTTAATTATAAGGAGTGAGTTGAATGATTCAGTTGGTAAAAAAAAGTTGTATATGAATGTTTATGAGTTAGAAAATATAATACAAATAATTATTCAAGAAATAATCTGAATATTCATAAGTAGTCAATAAAATATGAATATTCATAAGTTTGTCTATGTATTCTGAATATTGCTCAGTTAGTCAATGTTTAATCCAAACTGATCATAGAGTGTGTACTACATGTAGTCTTAATTGCTAAGCAAAGTGTGACATCACAATACAACCGTAACCATGGTAATACTGACACCGCATCTTCAGAAGAAATCTTAGCGCTTTGTGAAAATCGAGCCCAGGTTCTAGAGAAATGGTTCTCTTAATCAATTTACATGAAAATCTAACATGTAGTAAATCAGACCGGGCTTACACTTTTTTATTTAGCTTTAAAGACACTGGACACTATTGGTAATTGTCAAAGACGAGTCTTCACAATTGGTGTATCTCAACATATGCATTAAATAACAAATCTGTGAAAATTTGAGCTCAATTGGTCGTCGAAGTTGCGAGATAAAAATGAAAGAAAAAACACCCTTCTCCCTGGAAGTTGTGTGCTTTCAGATGGTTGATTTCGAGACCTCAAGTTCTAAACCTGAGGTCTTGAAATCAAATTCGTGGAAAATTACTTCTTTCTCGAAAACTACGTTACTTCAGAGGGAGCCATTTCTCACAATGTTTTATACTATCAACAGCTCTCCATTACTTGTAAAAAAAAATTATTTTGACTAATTACCAATAGTGTCCACAGCCTTTAACAGGTTCCTTCTCAATATTCAAACCTCTGTCATTTTTATATTGATATCAAATAATAAACCAAAAGGGAAACTGGCTGGGTAAAGTTTTAAGTGATTCTGGATTGAACAAGGACAAAATGACCATAGCAGGATTTGAACCAACGACCTCCGGATTGAACTGAGCTGTCTCCCTATTTCGTTGATATCTTGTAAAGTTGATATTGAACTAGACTAGATCAAAACTGACAGTGTGTTAATTGAAGACTACCGACAAGGAGAAATGTATACGGGCAGGAAGAGTGGAACAGACAAGGTTCTTGACAATGTCTTAGTATAATAACGTATAATTTTTACATTTGGCACGGTCATTTCCAACAAACAAGCAGTTTTAAAAATGGAGGTTGGTTTTAAAAGAAGTTGAAGAAAATGTACAACATTTTTTTCAAAAATACTTCTAGGTTGTTTTCTTAAGAAATACAAAATAATCACAAGTACTGTATGTTGATTTTTATTTTTCCATTTATTGTTTTTGTTATTGTTTTTAAACAAAAACCATCATTTGTTTTCAGATTATTTGTTTTCAAATAAAAGTAAAAAACCATTTTGGAAGACGCAGAATGCCACTTACCAACACATATAACCTACAGGTTTTAAGCATTGACACAAATACAGATGATTGATACTTTTTTTTTTTTTTTTTAAACCAAGTACATAAAACATCTCCTGTTTTCTTAAATTGTCCTTTAGTTTTCATAATTACACCCTTTCACAATGCACAGAGGAGATTTTGCACACCCAAACAAAGATAATATTAACAAAATAGGGTGACTGCCAACGTTAAGGCTAGATAGCTCAGTTGGTAGCGTGCCTTCATGTTAAACCGGTGGTCACAGGCTTAAGTCCTGCTCTAGTCAGTGTTTCCAAAAGTCGTTTTAAAAAAAATGAAATATAGAATATTGCATGCTGTCGTGTTTAATCATAATTAAAGAACCAAATGTGTCCTGCACCATTTGATTTGGAAAAAAAAAATCAATCTTGAAGCTCCTAAACCCTTTCAAAGACAAATTCTAGAATTTTAAAACAGATTCACCGAGAAAAATTCAACGGCTCTGCATGCTCCCCTGCCTCATGCTCCTCTGCCTCATGCTGCCCCAAAATCTTGAAAATGTTTTTAAATATAAAATTTAAATATTTAAGTACAAGTACAATAATGGTAAAAAATGCATGAAAAGTGTTGCCTCTTTATTCCTTTCTGTGTCGCATAAAGTCATGCAAACTGTATGGTCAACCAGTAAACCAACTACCTGAATATTCATGACCTAACTACCCCAGGATACCAGTGATCATGTGTTACATGTAAGCCTATTAAGCAAGGCAGAGGGACCAGTCTCCCTCCGATGCAAATGACATGCTAATGACATGCAAAGTATTTCTTTGAAGGACCTAGTTTACTTTCTGAAAGTAAGTAATGAGGCTGTATATTGTAGGATGAGAGACCGCTACCCAAATAGTGAAAAAAAAGGGCATGCATTGAACGATTTCCCCTGTATAGCAGAGCAAAATGAAACACGTTCCCTTGCATGCCATACTACAAGTCTGATCATGGAAAAAAAAAGAATTCTAAGACTACTTTGTGGAAAAAACGAGTACTGTAAAATTAAGAGCTTAAAGGAACACGTTGCCTTGGATCGGTCGAGTTGGTCTTTGAAAAGCGTTTGTAACCGTTTGTTATAAAATGCATATGGTTAGAAAGATATTTTAAAAGTAGAATATAATGATCCACACAAGTACATGTATCACTCGAAATTGAGTGGTTTTCCTTTTACCTCGTCAACTAACACGGTCGGCCATTTATGGGAGTCAAATTTTTTACTCCCATAAATGGCCGACCGTGTTAGTTTGCACAGTAAAAGAAAAACCGCGCAATTTCGAGGCAAACTTGTGTGGATCATTGTATTCTGTACTTTAACAACATCTTTCCAACCATATGCATTTTATAACAAACGGTTACAGACGCTTTTTATAGACCAACTCGTCTGATCCGAGGCAACGTGTTCCTTTAATCTTCTACCCCTCATGCTCAAGTTAATCTTCAAAATTGATATCCAAAATTGATATCCAAAGTTATCAGCTCAGAGTTAATATCAGGTGGGATAAATAGGGATGAGATTAATTGGGATTGGATTAACTAAGGATTAGGGAAGCTCACTGGGTTGGATTTGTTTCAGCATGGGACTAAAATGGAAGAGGGGGTAACAGCCGAAGGGAGATGAGATTAACTTGATCTGGATTAGCATAACTGAATAAGTGCGGATTATTATAGAATGATACAGTTTATGTTATTAATTCTGCATTAATGTGGATTTATTATAATGAAACCTTGGATGTGTGTATAGGAAGCACTTCACCTCAATGTCAAACAAGATGCAAATATTAGTGCAATTAATTAGTTACATGTATGTTGTGCTGAATGGCAGAGGCAATCGTGCATTGTTCACCCACCCGACATAATGAATGAAAAGGTATGGTTCAAAGATTTTTGTTAAGAAGCAATTTTGATCCACCATGTTAGAAATCATTCCTAACACCTGAGATTTTTTGTGAATTGATTAGACAGTTGAGAAGGATAGGTACCAGACGGGTTAAACTCAAACTGAGCCCACTATGGCATTACCAATAAAGCCACCAATGCCCGCTGTGTGAGTTCGGTATGTCACTCAGTGAATTATGCAATATCTACTTTCAAGATGCAGAATATGAATTCTAAAATGTTCTTTTTCTTCTTCTTCTTTTCCTTCTTTATCCTACATGATTCAAGCAGTCTGTACATGCAACAGAAAGGACACAATGTCTAAATGTCGGATATCCGCCATTTTCCAAGAGAGCGCCTCAATACTCGGTTTAGACAGATAGGGTTTGGTTCCGGTTGTCGCCGTCTTTAAAGGCATCTTGGGTTTTCGTATTGGACAGCGTCAAACTATCAAATTTATCTACGCAGCCAAGTGGTTCACCAACCAATCGTACCAGGTATTTGATAAAAATCATGCATGTATTTACGCATAACAAAATAGTTGTGCTATCAAAAAAATATTGATTTGCCCATAAAGATGGCTAATTTAACACTGTGGGATGTGCAGGATGTACTTCTTTTGCAACATCACAGCTTTTTTATAAATAAATTTATGTTGAACATTTCATTTTGCCAACGGCTGGTTTTGCCTACCGGTGGTTGGCAAAGAGCAAACGTCTTGTAAATCCACTGCAAGACCTTTTGAGAATGCTGGATGGCAGAAGACATGCGAGGCAAGTCCATTGTTCTCAGAAAAAACTACACTTGCTTAGAAAAACATCTTTCCAAAGAAGATGGCAATGCAGCTACTCAAAGGAAGCCCTTGAGTGCATGTGGAAGTTTCTCAAGTCAGAGACCCCTATTTTAAGAACAGTTTCTATTCCGAGGCCCTAATTTCTTGAACAGTTTCTGTTCAGAAAACATTATAGTCATGACTGAGGAATAAGTAAGAGTCCTGCAGCCGATTTCACGAAACGCTGGGATTATCCTAACTCGAGTTAGGACGAGTAACCCATCCTCATTTAGGATGGGTCCAATGCGTCCTACGTACTTGGATACGGAACTGAACCCGTCCCAAGTCTTAAGATTAAATCCTTAGTTAGGACGAGTTTGGTGAAATCGACGGCTGCAAAAGAACCTTCAAAGTATTTCAGAGATTTGAGGCGCTCCCTAAGACTAAAAATGCAACAAGAAAGACAAGAGTGGACTATAAACGGCAAACAGAGGAAAGAGAGACAGAGAGTGAGATGAAGAGAAAAACACACACACCAGCAGACAAAGGGGAGGGGGATATGGGGGAAGGTGTTACTCACATTTTGCCCACCAGAAGGTCATTGTGATTTCCGGCCAAACTGCCGTACTTTGAGACAGTGTCGCGCAAACTAGTCTGGCTGGCTGAGAGGGCCGCAAACAGACTAAGAGCATTGGGGAAGGGGGGGGTAGGAAAAATATGTAACCAATCGCACCACAAAATACATAGGGGAATACATAAAAGGGGAAAAATAACAACAAAAGTACTCAGGGGGATAAGGATAATTTCAGACCTTGGTGAGGGGGAAGGGGTGGGGAAACTTGTAAAAGCTTATGGCTGGTTGGCATTAATGGTGTAACATCAGGGTTCAGTCATCTGTTCATGGGTGCATTAGCTTCCCTGTGTCGACCCCGCGGTGCTCATTCGGGTGAGCCCCTGACAAGAGCTAATCGAACGACCACTCACCCTCTTGTGGTGACGTCATGCACCTGGGGCCAGCCCCCAAGTGACCCCACTCCACAAGCAGGGCACTTGGGGCTGACCTGGGTGAGCCCCTGGAATGACATCAAAGCTATTCGAACGTACCGAGGGCAGACCGGGTTGACCCGGGGAAGCTAATCGAACGCACCCAATATATTGACAAGGAGAATTCTAAGTAGTGTTTAGGGATTATTAAAATACCACATTCATCTTCCGATTATCTGTGAATTTTTAAAAGTTGTTTAAATAATTTATTGGGGAATTAATAGTATACATGTTTAAGTTATACACAGTGTTAAAATGTGCATATAAATAGTATTTCATTAATGTTAATGATACACACGATAAGTACATTATCTGATTGTATTTAGTGGACTGACAAATTTGATAATTCAATGACTAATTTTAAAGATTCAACGACCTGAACGTGTTTTAAGGGCTTTTGATGGGTTTGCAATTGAAGGGTTGTCGAATGGTGGTAAAAAACAACCAGTGCACCAAAACGAACCCAATGTTAAAAAGCAAACTAGTATGGTCCCCTTTTTGCTCTAACAAGCATCAGTAATCACTATTGTTAAAGCAGACTGTGAATGTGAGCCTGACTACAACAGCATGATGGCACCATGCAGCACTCCACAGTGAGATTTTACCCAAGAAGCTCGGAAGAAGCATTGCATCTAAAGAGCTGTTAATATTTGCATCTTGCAATTGGGAGATTTTGCACACCAATCAGGGAGAAATTTTGAATTACAATCAACATGATAAGGAAACGTTTCCATATTCAAAAAGATGTCAAAAATGTGCATCAGAACATAATAAGGTGAGGTTTGTGGTATCACCAAGGGAAAATCTCTTGTGAGTAGTGCTGGTTCTGAAAAGGTACGGTGGTTGACAACTCAACAATTTGATCAGTTTGGTCTGATCGTATTTAGGAGAATGCCTGAAGACAATCAAAGCATACTGATCGAAACATTGAGCGGTCAACCAACGGTTCAATCAGAACCAGCATTACTCAAAAAAAGATTCCACATTACTCAAAAAAAGATTCCACATGGTGCTAGTGCAAAAAAATCACATCATTATACTCCTACATTGAAAAGCTTCAAATCCTGCTAATCAGAACTTAGAAAGATTGGTTAATGTTCAGGAGTTTCCTGCAGTATTTACATGAGGAGAGTTGGCAGCGCTAACAACTAAGCAACAATAAGAATTCCTTCAAGCTTGCTGTCACCAAGTGTTTGCAGAGCGTCTCAGTTCTTGGAGTAGACTAAAATGTAGCTTCATAAATGTGAAACTGAGCTGTGTTTTTGATGTCATAAGTCAGTCTATCTAATAATGAAATGTAACTACCGATTCTAAGAAGCATCAACTCTTCACTTAGATTTAGAAGGTGCATACTGTACAACTGTCTCATGTGAATGAACCTTACTGACATGTGTTAAACTGATAGGCAGTATACTGTTTGACCATCATAGGCTTCTCTACCTTCTTCGTCCCTCCCCAACGAACCCACACAATCCCCACCTTCAAGAAAATTTGAAATCCCTAGAAACTAAATTGATTTGAACGGCTTTGGATACTTTAAACATTTGTTCGGTTTGTAAAATGATGCTCATCCATAAGTTTGCTTCAATGAAATATTTTGAAGGTTATTTCTTTTGGGGTGGGTCAAGAAATGTAACTGATGAACGAACTGGCTTTCTTGTACATTGACTGCCGCTATATAAAAGCCCAGTGTTTTATGAATCTTGCACATACATGTACATGTACAGTAGTGACTAACAAACCCATGTACATTGTAGGTGCATTGAGTGTTGTGTGCGTGAGTGGCCTATCTGCTTGTAACGAGGTCTTCAACTCTTTAGAGACCAAATTCTGTATAATCATCACCATATGCACAGACATGGGTTTGTATAGGTGATTTGTGAAACAATTTTTTATTCTAAAAGTTCCTGACAAAAATAATATATAAAACAAAAATTGTTTTAGAAACATTGATAATATGCTTACATGGGAAACATTGGAAAATGAACTTTTTAAAACCTTTTTAGGTGGAGTGAAAGTAGGCCAGTTTTTGCAGCCATTCTCGGCCGCTACGGGCATTTTGGTAAAAACAGTTTCCGGCCGCTATGTTCTCTAAAGGGTCAAACAAAGGGAGCCGAGCATTTTAAAAGACCGAGTGTGTCCACGGTATGATTCGAGTACAAAATCAGTGAAAAAAACCCAGTGAAGACGTCGCTTTCAGACCAAACAACGGGAGAACGAAGAGAAGTCCTTGATCAACCAGGTTGACATGATTGAGCGTTTGTGTGTGTGTGCAAAGGAAAACAAAAGTGCAAATCTTTCTGCTTTTTGAGGAAGGTACGCAATTTCAGACATGTGCGGGGGGGGGGGGCCTCAAAGCTGCCCTGTGTCGGGTACAGTCAAACTAATTCCATACTACTAAACATAAAATGCCCCAAGTCTGACAGTAAATGATCTGTTGCAAATTTGTTGAATAGTGATTGATCATTACAAAATGATGAAGCTCAAGATTTCAGCAGCACTACATGTACATGTGTGGAAGTGACACTTTTGCATGATAACTAAAATGGTATAGATGAGTGTAAAAGGTCTACACATCTCTTTTTGACATAGGCCTAAATGAATAAAACTGTCTCACAAAAACAACAGAAAACTATTATAAGCAGGGCAGGGCAGCAGATATTTACATGCCTATAAGTGTTTAAGGGAAACAGCTATATGTAGTGCATACCACAACAACACAGCCAAAGCAACATACCCCAAAAGCAAACAAGTTTAAAGGCAAATGCCAACAATCCAAAGCTGACCCAGCAGTGCAAAAAAAAAATCATTGACCCATCTCATTCATTTTCTGTTTTTGCCAATCTCTGCAGTATACTTTGTTTACTTACATGTAGGATTGGGAAGGGGGACCAGTATAAAAAACACACCAAAATATTCACCTTCTAGTAGAGGGTAACGGGGTTGCCTAAAAGGGGGGGGGGGGGCAGAATTGGCAAGTAATAACTACAAGCGAAAGAATTGGAGGGGTCGGGGGTTTGTGGGGAGATTGGCCGAAGAAATATTTCCATTTCAACCCTTTCCATAACATTTGTAAAGGCTATACATGTACCTTTTCCGTCTAGTTCTAAATGAATTAATTTGTGACAAAAAAGAAATCACAATTTTTTAGCTGAGAGGGAAATTTGTTTTCTTCAATTAGAATTGGACGGAAAATCAGGAAAACAAATTGTTGAAGCTTTGTCTATGACACCAAAAACGAAACTCTGGATTCAAACTCTGGATGGAAGGGTATTTAGCCTGGTCCCTGTTTGCAATATAGGCAAGGGAACTACTATTGTCACCTAGTATACAGGGAACCAGACAATGATGGCAACCACACGATTATGGCCCACATGTTAACTTGCTGCAAAAGCAACTATTCAGAGTTCTCTTAGAGAGGCACGACTACAAGTGGGTACAATCATGTGAGGCCATATCCAATGTGGCGGCTACGGGTGTTGCTAAGGATATCCTATACTTCAACACTTGATGACTTGATTATCCAGCCATAGCCGTAGCTGCCAATTCAAACGAGGCCTAAATCTCTTTCAGGAGGATTATTTGCCAGTGCCAATTAAATTCATGTGGGAGTTACTCCTAAATCAAGGTAGTTGTTAGATTGTTCATACAGTATGGGTGTAGTGTTATCAGCTCCCAATTCTACTGACTGTTTGTGCTTACAATGTTGTTAGAAACTTTGACATCAATAAGCCTTTTTGAGATGTGGTTGACACTATAACTGCACGTTTGGGTTTGGGTGTATACAGACAAACTTAACCCAAACCTAACAGAGTTATAGTTTAGTGTCCACCATACCTCGAAATGGCTTATTGTGTGATTTAACAGCTAATAGAAAAAGGAGACCTGAGTACTCACTGATTTGTCATTTTGACTGATTTGTAGGCGACGTCTAAGTTACCGTCCTCCGCCAGCGATTCAATCTCCTCGTGGATGAGTTGCTCTTTGTCTTTGTTGATCCCGCTGTCGGGCGAGTCGGCGCCGCCGTTCATCTGGTTCTCAAACCGGCGTCGCTCATTGGCAAGCTCCGTCTTTAAACTGGAGTATCCATGACAACCAAAATAAAGATATGCTGTTAGCTTTATGTTTGGGGTATTTCACATTTAAAATCTTTTTCTTGTTGCGCCTTTTTAAATTTTTGTATTTTGACAAACAACTTGTTTGTGTGTGATTGTTTTTGTTTTTCTACAAAGACATGAATACAGTTTAGGTTCACAGTAGAGTCATTGTTGTACCCATTACTCTCATAGGACAAACATGGTCTTGTTTGAGTATGACCTAAAGCCGGCCTCAGGTCGACCTATGACTTCTTGCGCCTGCAACAAACCGTAGGCAACGAGCAGATAAAATATGCTCAGGGCACAACAACTGCGCCTGCGATTGGTTCCCGACCGTCGGGATCATGTCATTCAAGTTGAAATTGTTTTACTCTTGCGACTGTTAATTGTTTCCGAGCCGGGACCGTTTCAGATTGTCTGAAAAATCATCGCAGCTACACTCAGGTCGTAAATAATCGCCGACTGAAAAGTTTTAGCTCAGGCGCAGTGTGATCCTGAAAAGTCAGTCGCCGGCTGTTTTTTTGTTGACGCAAGGTAGACCTGAGGCTGGCTTTAGATGCATAGAACCCTATCGTAGAGGTGGAGCACTTGATATGTCCACATACCAACGGCAACTCTCTGATGAACCGAGGATAGTTGGTATTTGAATAAAGCAACTTCAACGAGCCACTCAACATGCCGAACAATGGAAACGAACAATCAACAAAACAAACAAATTGTAGCCACTGATCAACGCCTGTGGGCTGTACGCGCACAGACCTCACCATGATGATGATGAACATGCATGACGTAATAGTGTTTAAGTTGATTGATCCCGAAGTGTATATAAGAACAGGTTTGTAAAATAAAGTCGGTGAAGTCTATCGCCCAGTTCGAGTATCTACTATCCATCCATACCACATACAACAGTCGTAAACAATTCTCTTAGTGTTTTAGTGTCTTGCCCAAGGAAGTCCAGAGCCCTCAGAGGAATACTAGTTGAAAACTGACCTCCTTCTCCGCAGCTCCATGTTGAATCACTCCACATTACAAAGATATTTCCTTAATGCTACTGGAAACTTTGTTGCACTTTGTCCAGTCGAGCCCAACTATAACACAACATTTTATGACACACATTTGGTCGCAGTGACCGACACGAGTAAAGGCAGTTGGTGAACTCAGAGGAAGTACCTCGACTGGCTCCTAACCTGACCTTAAAGGCACTGAACACTATTGGTAATTACTCAGAATAATAGTTAGCATAAAAACTTACTTGGTAGCGAGCAATGGTGAGCTGTTGATGGTATAAAACATTGTGAGAAACGGCTCCCTCTGAAGTAACTTAATTTTTGAGAAAGAAGTAATTTCTCACTCAAATATTTAAAGACTTCAGGCCTGAAGCCTTTTTTAGGCATCTGAAAGCACGCACAAGTTTGTGCAACAAGGGTGTTTTTTCTTTCATTATTCTTTTCCAACTTTGTTGACCAATTGATGTCCAAATTTCCACAGGTTTGTAACTATATGCATATGTTGGGATACACCAAGAGAGAATCCTGGTTTTTGACAATTACCAAAGGTATGCATGCCTTTAACATAGACTATAAATTTATATATAAATGTACCTTTACATGTACAGCAGAAATGCTTCACATCATATCCACTTATCTGCTGGTGAAGCTTCCACACATTGCACACTGTAAAATCCCTCCCCCCCCCATAAAAAAAAAAACCTCAACAAAAAAACCTTGTGTCTGCCCAATCAACGTTCCGGTCTAAATTTAACAATCCCTGTCCCGGATGTGAGCATTAATGCAGACTCACCTAACGATCTCCTGCCGATGTTTGTGGTTTTCCTCACTCAGTACAGACACTTGCTTAGTAAGCACGTTAGGGATATCATCTTCGGCAGAGTCACTGACCACGGCCTTGTGCAGCGTGGTCAGGTCTTCCTTCAGCTTTGTGTTTTCCTCTTTGTAGGCTTGTAGCTGTGGGAGACACAACGGAGGGAAGTTAATTAATATATCGTTTCACCGGGCAGGTTTATGAAGAACTATTAAGGTCTTGAAAACAAGGGGGTTGAAATTTATTTATCAGGGGTCCAATTTCATGGAGCTGCTTATGCACAAAAAGTAGCTAAGCACAATTAAACTATGCTTACCAGAATAGGTCACCAGCCAAATTACCATGTCACATGCAGAAAATGTTCCAGCAATATTTTCTGCTTAAGCAGCTCTATGAAATTGGGCCCAGGTGTCAAATTTCATAGAGCTGCTACAGCACAAAATAACTAAGTAAAACAAGATCATACCAAACAGAATAAGGTTACCAGCCAAAAACACCATGTCACATGCACCATTTCTAACTGGTATCCTGCTATATTTTGCTAAGCATAACATTTGTAAGCAAAATTTTCTGCTTAAACAGCTCTATGAATTTGGGCCGCAAATCATTCTTAAGTGCTTACTGGCATATGCTAAAATAATGACATCAATATTAAAGATGTAGCTTCCACTTGTCTCTTAAACTGTATTGGATACAGTTACAGAGTTCAAGGGATTAAGGGTGACACCAAATATATGTTAGGAAGTAGGAAGTATGATTCCGTTCTGGACTCAATTACAGTAAACTCTTTACTAGTTAGTCTACCAGAATGTTATTGAGGCTTTTGCTTGGCTTACAGTCAGAAGCAGGTTGTGAAATAGAAAACTATGCTGGAAAATCAGCTGGGCCCAATTTCATGGCTCTGCTTACCGTAAGCAAAGAATCAGTGCTTACAGAAGCAGGGAATTTCGCCCTTACTCAAGAGCGTATTTCAGGGGTTAGCAAGAAATTTTTGTTTTAAAACATCCGTACTCCACATTACTGAGAATGGTGATCGTAAGCTCAAAAAACAATGGTAAGCAGAGCCATGAAATAGGGCCATGGGCCCAATTTCATAGAGCTGCTTAAGCACAAAAAGTAGCTAAGCATAACAAAATTATGCTAACCAGAATACGGTTACCAGCTAAACTACAATGTCGAATGTACAACTTGTGACTGGTATACTGCTCATTTCCGCTTAGCAGACAATTGTTAAGCAGTATTTTCTGCTTAAGCAGCTCTATGAATTACGGCCCTGACGATTACAGACGCTTACAACTGCCCGTAAAGACCTACCTGAGCGGTCGCAGTACCAAGGTCTCCTTCCATCGTGTTCCTGTGGGTCAGGGTATCGGACTCCTTCTTCTCCATCTTTGTCTCAAACTGTTTACGTTCCTTCTCAAGATCCCTGACCCTCTGCTGGAGCTTCAGGAACACCGTCATGTCCATACTCGCCTTCTCCTGACCCTGTTCCTAATATAAACAAAAAATTTCATTTTGCATTATCTACAGAGCCATCGCTAACAAAAAAGTCATGAAAATATGTCAAAATTTCAGGAGGTATGTTGAAATGATAACCCATGGAGTTATAGTTTTTGAATAACTTTTGTTACTAGATCCAGTATACTCAGCACTTGAAAAAAAATCACAACTTGACGTAACAGGGTTCTTCCCAGAACTGTGGGGCATTACCAACACTGATTTTGTTATGTTAGGCCGAAGCACGCTGAATTGAAACAAGGTCTTTTGAATGTTTACATCTGGTTGCTTATCTTGGTTTGCAAAGTCTCACTGTGCAACCTGGAGCTTTCGATATGGTTTTCTCTTGATTAATTGCGTGAATTTTTTATTGTTGATTGTCTGTATCGGCCAAAGTATTTGGCATGCAATTCGCACGTATTTGCATGCAACACACGCGTATTTGCATGCAACACACGCGTATTTGCATGCAACACACGCGTATTTGCATGCAACACACGCGTATTTGCATGCAACACACGCATATTTGCATGCAACACACGCGTATTTGCATGCAACACACGCATATCGGCCCAATACACTAGCTTGTGAATGAAGAGAACCCTGGGATAAGAAGAGAAGGGGGGGGTGTAACAATTACCTGAATGTCATTCTCCACACTCTCCACATCTTCAACCTGGTTCGTCGACAGTGTCCCGTAGCCAGACTCCCCGCCCTCGCTGCTGTCCGTCCTCACATGGTGGACGTATTGCTGCGCTGGGTGCTGAGCGGCCTCTAGGTCCTCCTTCAGGTTCTCACAGCGTTGCTCAAGGCGATTGTAGTCCTGGAGAAGCTTCTGGTGCCGGGCCTTCTCCTCGGCTAGCTCCTTGAGGAGTTCCTCCCGGGTGGCTTCTACCTCTTGCTTCAGTCTCTCTGAATTGGAAGATGTAACGGAAGATGACAATTAAACCTCTCCAATAAGCCATTTGCGTGTCAGATTTTAAAACTGTCGGGTACAATGACATGCCTGATCGCAAGGTACCACTTAAATTTGAATTTCTCGGACTATTGGGACAGTTGCTATGTCACATGATTAGGGGCAAGCTTTTGCATAGTTACGTAAGAGACAGTGAACACCCATACACAATTCTGAAAGGATGTAAAGAACAATAGTACTAGGGTCTGCTCATCTGGAGGTTGCTATGCAATGGCTTGCCCCGAACCGTTTAACATAGCAACTGTCTCTATAGAATTAAAATATCTCTATAGTCTGGGGAATTCAAATGTCAAACTCAATTTCAACTTACCTTCTGCCTTTTCTTCAAATTCCTTGAAGGCATTTTCCTTCTCAAGCAGATCCTGTCTCAACTTGTCACTCTCTGCTTCATGCTTTTCTTTCTCCTGTTAAAACAAAAACAAAGTTTAGAATCAAAGTAACAACACAAATTGTAAAAACAAGCTTTTATTATTGTATTTGATTGAACACACGCACACACGAAAGTCTATCATGCCATGATACAAATGAGTGGATGTATCAAACCATTGTGGCTTTGCTGTAGCGAGCAGCATGTGTTCAAACTTTACAGCGACTCGCTTTGTGTGTGCAGCATATAAAACCCTTTTTTGCTAGCTTGTATTCATGTAGCTTGGCGTGAATAGTAAGAGGTAAGCAATCTTCGAAAAAGAGCTGTCACACAAGAAATTCCCCCAAATTTGGGTATGAGAGGGGGGGGGGGGCAGAGTAAACAGAAAAATTGACAGTTAAGCAGAAAGAAACACTTTGAAGTCTGGTGGTGCTCTTCCAATAACTTCATTTAACTCAATAAGTGATTTGTAAATGTCTTGTACGATTAATTGCCTAGTCACATGTTACCGCTCAAATTTGAATTCCTCAGACTATACTACATGTATGTCACATGATCTGGATTTATTTGGTTTTTTTTATACAAAAAAACAAGTTCAGTCAAGGGGGGGGGGGGTGAGGGGACATGGTCCTGAGCAGGAGGGGGTGGGGTTCCAAGTTATGCTGCTGATCAAGGAGGAGGGGGCAAGGAAGGGGCAGTACAAGTGGGCAGTCAACAGGATGGTACATGTGTAGCTCATGATTTCCCTGGACCTTGCTTGTGATAAGCCACACTGGCCGAGCAGAAGGAAGCATCTTGTAATAAGGCAGAGGGAAACCAAAACCAAGTTGTTTTCAGAGCGGATGCCACTAGATAGTTTCAACTTTCTTTTCTAAAGAAGCAACAAACACCAAGTTTATGTATTTCTCAAAACCCATACATAACCAAATCGTGCATGCGATGTTTATGAGAGAAAATGCACACATGCTTTAATATTACCAAGTCAATAAAAAAAAAAATGAATGTGAGTTAAGTATCAGCTAAAATTATAAAAATGGGCAGGCCAGGAAAAATAATTTGTAAATGCCATGACTTAAAACAAAATTATTAAGGTTGACTGGCTATAAGGTTTTTGGGGCATAATGATTCCATTAGTCTTTTATGTGATGTTATATTACTAAAAAAAATGACGATTAAAATAATTGTCAGCTCACATGAAATGGTTTGGGCTTGTCCTCAGAATGCCAGCATGTAGACTACCCAACCAGGCCACAATTTCTTACAGCTGCTTAAGCAGAGAATTATGCTTAACAACATTCTGCTGCTAAGCAAAAACAGGCATGTGATGTAAGTCTCAGATTTTACGAGTGGTATTGTATTTTAGCTAATAACCTTATTCTAGTAAGCATAATTTTGTTTATGCTTAGCTACTTTTTGGTGCTTAAGCAGCTCAAGGCCCCGTCCTTCTACAATGATATCGTCACACCACACCCTCCATTGCGATGGAAGGATCAAGCCCAAGAAGATGTCCAAAGTCCACTTCCTGAGGCGGAGCAACTAGCGACAAACAGACTGGAATGAAGACGGTTATCCAGGAAGGAGGCCGAGGGACACACCTTGTCCTCAGCAGATAAGTACTCCAGCCAAGTCATGTGAACATTTCACAGGGTATGTGTAGTCCGTTTCTACATTGCTTTGATAACATTTTTCCCGCCATGACCAATCCTGCACACTAAGTCTGAACATGGAAAAATTTGATAAACCCTTTATCCTTACTTATCCTTCATAATCATCAGGATCAAACAGAATAAAAAAATAATCACATCTGTAATGCTTACTCCAAAATGCACAAAAGCCTTCTTAGAAAGTACTAATTGTTCAAAGCATGACTCCACTCCACACCCCGCCCCCTCTCTCTCTCTTACCCACATGAGTATTCCCCCAGCTGTTCTTCATCCACAGTCACATTAAAATGAGTCGTCATCAACTCCAGATGAAAGAAAAAAGAAAATGATTCATTCCGTCATGGTTTCCAATTTTTTATCTCCGTATTTTATGTTTGTCTTAAATGACTCGAGTTGCAGACAGGGATTGCATTTTGTACATTGTGTCGATGATAAGACGTCTGGATGTGACCTTGCCAGGGACCAGGATAAGAAACTTTCACCACAAGCATCTGGGGTGGCACTTTCTTGACAGTTACCACTCCCGTGATGATTCAACACAAAATATAAAAATAGACATCAGTCCACTTTCTGATAGTTTTTGTTCTCCTTTAACAAAAAAAAGATTTCCAAAAGGATTTTTTTTTCTTTTCTGAAGTCTCCCTCATCAACTTATAGGAGAGTATCATGACTACCCTTCGCAGCTCTCAGCTCAAAAAACCTGCCTCTTACTTCTGTCTATTGCGAAGTTAATATTACCGCGTCAACGATGGGGTCTCAGCAATGTTTCAGCTAACTTCCAAGTTCTCCTAGGGTTTGGATTGACAGGAAGGTTGAAATCAGACCTAGAATCAGCATTAGAAGCCACATAGGCCATACTGTTGCCCATGGACTTTAGCTTGGCGCCCCTTCAAAAAGTTGCCAAGGACTTGAGTGTCATGGCCGAGTGGTTAAGAGCATCGAATTCAAGTTCTGGTGCTAATTCGCCGGAGTGTGGGTTCAGATCCCGGTCGTGACACTTGTGTCCTTGAGCAAGACACTTTACTATAATTGCTTCTCTTCACCAAGGGGTATAAATGGGTACCTGCGAGGGTAGATGTTGATATTGTGAATGAAAAAACCTTTGGAGCGATATAAACTGTTGCCCAGGTGTATACTCCCAAGGGAGCTGAGAAACATTTAAAAAAGGTATGTTATTGGCCCTATGACCAGGGCACTAATGTAAAGCGCATTGATACGGTTATTGTGAAATGCGCTATATAAGAATTGGTTATTATTATTATTATTGTTATAAGATTTTCCGACGGAAGTGCCCTTTGCCAAAATCGAAATGACCTTGCCCTCTTATAAATAAAAACCCACGTCAGAGATTTTATCTCACAATTTTATCAACAAAGTCCATCCCAGTCCAAAAGAAAACTAACTTTCTCCCCTTTGACGAATCATCCCGGCCAATTTTGGCTGCCTGTTAATAACATGCATAGAGATCATCCGATTCCAATCTCGGCCCCAAAACCAAGCAACCTTCAACGGCACTGAACATTAGCAATCTATTTCTGGACTTAATTTTCATTGAAGGGCAGTGATGTCCAAACCATTTCTCCTGTAAAAGTCCGGACCTACAGGTACTTAAAGGTAAATAGGTGATGTTTTGTGGTAGTACCATTTGTAAATCTTTTTTGACCATTGGTTTTCTGAACTAATATCACTCAAACAAGGTTTACACTGTTCACAGTGAGAAAATGGTGTGTACATTGAAAACTATGGGATGGAAAGGAATTAATTCTTTAAAATAAATAAATAAATAGAAGAGAGAAAAAAAAACCAGGTGAAATGTATCTTTAGGGGTCTGTGATATCTCTGAAAATGAAAGGTTAATTAAAACATCGTCAATCAATTAGGAGACATATTTCCACAGGACCTAAACTCAATTATGGGTCACTCATTGGTTAGCACCTCCTCCGTGATGAATGTCCAGCAAATTCACTTGAGCGTCTTTTAGTCTCTGCCTGTCTCAGACCAATCCCGCCCCCCTCCCCCCTGAGGGGGTTACGACCGATTACTGACACACACACTGAGTCAGATGTACATGAAGATGGTCCACTACTACCTATCCATACTGCCTAAATATCCCAATTAAAGCCCAGTTTGTACTTCGTGGGAAGTGCGAAAATGGAAATCAGAGAATCATTGTTTGTGCCACGGAAAAAGTTGTTTCACATGTGCTTTCGCATGAAGTATGAACAGGGCTCAATTTGATAAAGCATAGTACATATGTAAGCACAGAAAACTCTTACTTTGCAAAAATACATGTAGGTTACCAGCCAAAAGACTTAAATTTACCAATGATGTGACTGGTACCCCACTCATTTCTTGCTAAGCAGAGGAATTTGCTAAGCAGAGTTTTTTTCTAAACAGCTTTTATAATTGGGCCCTAGGCTTTACTCTCAATCAACCAATATACATTAAGCAACAAACCAAAGAGCAAAGTCAGAGACTGAAAGTGTGCATTTTTTCCCGGAAGAAAGAAGGCTGGAGGACTGAAGAAGGGTGAAGGAAAACCCTTGTGCAACAGGAGAAAACCAACACACAGCTCTACTCACATATGGCCCTTGTCGGGACTAGAACCAGGGCAATAGTGGTGAGAGGGGAGAGCTTATTGCACAAGCCACACCCAAGATTATGTTAAGATTATGATAGGCTTTCCCAAAAAGGCCAACATTGTCAAGTGCTAGAGACCAGTGAAAAACCTTTTTACGTGTAATACTACATGTACGTACATTCTACGACAATGTGTAGCCCTAAAAAAGTATATATAAAGACCACTTTCAAACCAATAACAAGTAGAAGAAAAAACACTGTGGTAAATCTCTACAAAGTGGAATCAGCTAAATGAAAGCTGTGCAATCATTCAAGAAAACCTTGCATTGCGCTGGCATATTCATAAAGTAACTAGTTCTTAAATAGCGCATTTTACAATATCAATTAAAAAACCTTAAAAAGCCGATCAGCCTTTTTTGATTAAAGGCAAGCTGCATGTTTTCTTGTTTTTTTTGCCATTTCTCCGGTGAACTTTTAAGAACCCATTCAAGCTGTCACTGCATACAAAGTAAAAGGTTCAGTGATGCAAATGGAGGAGCAATGATGGTTATTTTTGTATTTTATTTTTTGGTGGGGGGAGGGGTGTGTTGCTCAAACGTGCAGGGTGGATGATTGGTATATTTACCTTCAGGAATTGTTTCGCTACCTGGTAGGGGAGGGTGGGAAGGAATTCACATGAACAGAGCAGGTTAGTATACCATGACGTCAGTGTTAGTTCACTCACACTACAAAAAGCCACAGACGATCTCTCCACCCATGCTACAAACATGGGTTGTTCGAAATGGCAGCTGGTCGTAAACCGAAGCCAATTTCATAAGCAGCTGTCTGAGTACATAAGTTTGATTAGCACAAGAAAAACTTGCTTAGCAGAAGTAGGTTACCAGCCAAAATACATAACATTGCAATGTGTATTGTTTCTGACTGGTTCCCTGCAGTGTTAATGACGGCGGATGAATTTGCTTAGTGCTATTTTCTGCAAAGCAGCTCTATGAATTTGAGGCTGGTGCCTTGTCCCAATTTCGTAAATATTGCTTAAAAAACTGCAAAGCAAAACTAAGCAGGCTACCAGTCACAGGTTATACTATACATGTAGGACATGGTATTATAGCTGATGACCTTATTCTGCTTAGCATAATTTGTTTGTGCTTACAACTTTTTTGTGAAAAGCAGCTCTATGGAATTGGGACCTGCTTGCATAGTATTTCTTACTACTTAATTTCTTGTTGTTCCCCCCCCCCCTCCCTTAAATCCACCTGAAGCTAGTGCTGAAATTCTGCGCTACAGTGTCGCTGTGTTTTTGAAGAATGCCTAAACAAGTATGTGACTGCACACACAAAAACTCATTGAAAGCCATAGCCTTTGAAATGTACATTTACTACTGCTGCATGAATCTCATAACCATTCAATTTTCGTCACACAGTAAGCAATGCCATGACTTTGGGCCTTGGTCTACACTGCATTAATATTTCGAAAGCGTTTTTGTTTTTATAGAAAAAAATTGGCAGCAGGAACATTACCAGGTTACTTGACAGTTCTGAGTCATCCAAAATCTAGTTTTGTTTTATCAAGGCATCTGTTATTGTAAGCAACTATTGTTTAAGGTTGCCAAATGAACAGTTGACAAAGCTAGTTCACTCAAGTTCTATTACAGCATTGTTCACTCCAAAACTTTCTTTTTCCCTGTTTGACCAATTGCATTTAAAGTGAAGTTGAAACATTTGCATCGGTCTACTTTGGCACTTGTGTAACATTTAGTTAGTCATAAAAAAAAAAGTTCAATTGGCAGTGTGCTTCAACACAATTCAGGTATGATGTTTGGTACTTCAAAAGAAAAAAAAAGTAGAAACATTTTGTCAAGTACAAGGATGACCTACACTCACACATGGTGTGTAGGCTATTCTCAGGCTATTTAATCACAATTTTGCAGAGTTTTGTAAGGCTCCAAAACACCGGAAATCAGACGAAGGTAGGACGAGTATCTTCCCTCAGTCTTTGGTTGCGACTTCACCCCCGCATAGCATCCCCACCTCGAGTGTGTCAATAGGAAACTCTACAGGGACTACACTCACTTCCGAGAGAGGGCCACAAAATAAACTTTGGCAGCAATGATTTATTACAACGAAGGAGGAAGTGGAAGAGAGCATTGGGGTGTTGGCAAATTTCAAATGTTAGAGTGGGAGTGCTTGATCGTGGTTTCCATATAAGAACTATTAATAGTACATCATAAATAGAAACTATGACTTCTTTGTTTGCTCCAAATGTGCGTAGTACTGTTTCGAAAAGAAAAAATACATTTTAGATTCTTACAAACATCTGTTTGAAGTTCTGACGCTAACGTTTGTGCAAGGCATAACTTGATAGACTGATGTTTATTTATTCTACGCTTCAAGACAATGTTGCTTCCTGTGTAACGTCATCAGTAAGGTCCCCACCCACCAATACCAATATTTTCCTTTCCCACTCACTTCTTGTTCAGATACTTACACTATTAAATAATGCCGCAAGGCATTGGGGAAGGGGTGGGGAAAATTGAGCCCCCTCTCTGATCACCATCAATTAGTAACAGGTGAATCCTTTTAGTTTCACTTCAGTGTTAGGCTTTGCTTGGGTTTTGATCTCTTTATGGATCTCGTGATTCACAATCCTAGGGGGCCGTGAACTTTTAAAACCAGACTAGTTTCGCAACCCCCTCCCCCTCACCGTCTGGTGTGCCTGAATCACATTTGTCAATCTTCATCAAAGTTTGCTTAAATATTTATGCCCATCTCATCTTCCAGCCCTTTTAATAGAGGAGATGAGAAAAGAAAACCGAGAGACAAAAATCTTTGGCGGCTTGTTCGGCTAAGTACATGTATATTAAAATGACAAGTGTCAAATTTCAGGGAGCGTTAAGTGAAAAATACTGCGTAAAAAGCATTTATAAGCTGAGCAAAAGTCGACACATAACCACGTGCCTTGAAATAACCCATGAAACCCACAGCAGTTGCCTTTTGCAAACTTCCAAGACAATTTTACATTTTCCTCGTAGAAGTTCCCCCTTACCAAAGGAAAATTGCTGTGACCTTCAAGAATGAAATTCAAGGCCTGTATTAACCAGTTATAAAGCATGTGCATCACTTGGTCATTTGGCAGGTAAATCGGTTCAGCTGTCCAGGAATTGATTATGGTTTGCGAGTACGTTAAAAAATCTCCATTTGAATCGCAAACAGTAGAGGCTTATACAAAGGCATAATATAAGTCTCGCACAAAGAAACTGTCAGCGTTTTGTGAAAGTGAAAGCTTTATTCAACTTCAAGTTTCATTTGCATTTGTGCTTGACTTTTCAGATCATTCATGCTTGGTAAGGTTAGAAAAACCACCACTAAAAAGTCCCATAACAAAAATACGTTTGTTTCCTGTGACATGCGGAGAAAAAAGGGTTGGTAGGTACATGTATGAACATAAAACTGTTTGAAGATTATTTTACAAGGGCACACAGAGAAGTAAAGTGAAAAACAAGCGGGATGGGAATATTATGAGGCAATCAGATTTGATAAAATATTTTAATTCTGTCTTGAATTCTGGGTGTATAGTAGTGAATCATGCAGTCAGTCAGGAAACTTTTCAACCACGAATATTTACCATCAAAACGCTTACATGAAACAGCAATATATTTTTTTCAGGCATGGTTGTAAAATTTTACTGAAGGCACCTCGTGTGAAAGGACAATAATGTTATAAAAATTGTCCATAAAGAACGGCAAATTTGAGAAGATTTCACTGGGACCTTGGACAGTCCATACACTGTTGTCCTTTCACACGAAGTCCAGTTTCACAATGCTAAAACTAAGCAAGGGACCCCTGGTGCATTGCTGTCGTGTGAAATGGTCGCAACACACACACAAAAACAACACAGTGAAAAGATCTCCAAACACTCACCTCCTTGTGCTCCTGTAAGACTCTCCCCATCTCATCGTTGAGGGCGTTCTTCTCCAGTGAAGTCTGTTCCAGTTCTTGTCGTAGCCTGGCGTTCTCCAGCTCTAGTTCCTGGATTCTCTTGCTGAGTGAGATGGTCTCTGCCTGGGTGCTCTCCATGGACTTCACCTGGGATCGCAGCTTCTCGATCGTCACATCTTGATCTTCGCGTTCCTTCTTCTCTTTAGTCTGAAGCGACAATTGTGCAAAGAAAAAAATTATGGAGGAGAAGGTCCATTCAAACTGTCCGGTTTTCAAGAAATATATCTCAAAATTGGGTCTGTTTTTGTTCTTCTTCTAATTCTTGCAGGAGGGCGTAGGAAAAAATGGCGGCGCCCAGTGAACGAGCCCACTTGTTATCTCCTGAGGAAATCAATGACATTTTCGCTGATTCATACAGTGAAAGGAATAACTTTAAAGGAACACATTGCCTTAGATCGGTCGAGTTGGTCTTTGAAAAGCGGTTGTAACCGATTGTTATAAAATGCATTTGACTAGAAAGATATTTTAAAAGTAGAATATAATGATCCACACAAGTATCACTCGAAATTGCGTGGTTTTCCTTTTACCTCGTCGACTAACCCGGTCGGCCATTTATGGGAGTCAAATTTTTGACTCCCATAAATGGCCGACCGTGTTAGTTCGGAAAACCCTGCAATTTCGTGGCAAATTTGTGTGGATCATTGTATTCTACTTTTGAATCATCTTTCTAACCAAATGCATTTTATAACAAACGGTTACAAACGCTTTTCAAAGAACAACTCGACCGATCCAAGGCAACGTGTTCCTTTAATGATTCAGAATTTTTTTTAACTACAAAATATTAAAAAATTTACCAAAAACACTTGAAATTGGGCAATTTAGGGTTAAACTTTTGAAATGTCGCAGGCACTGAAAGAGTTAATAATAAAATAAAAGATCTTATATAGCGTGTAATCCACCTAAAAAAAGGCACCCAAGGCGCTTCACAGAAATAACATTATCACACATTGACACTGAAAGAGTTCATACCACTTCACGAAACCTTTCATCATGACAGTTGTCCTTACCTCAAAGAACAGAACTCTTAGTTTGACCGGATCCCCCCTCAGGCCAGAGTACCGGGAATACTTAAACCGACTCATTGTGGACGCCAGCTTGGCTCAAATCCAAAATCCAGCGATAAAGTCCTATTATGACCGAAATCTTCTGATGACTTCAGCGACAAAACCACTCACTCAACGAGGTAAAATAGTCCGTCCTTCCTCTTTCCTTGCTTGATATTTTCCTTGGACTCTGTGAAATCCTCACGTGGCTCTAAAAAGTGAGCCTCTACTCTGATAATGCCACTCCAAAAGAAAAAAGTTTCACCTGTAGCGAAAGTGGCGGCAACTAGACTGGAACGGCTAACCTTTTACGAGGTACACTCTAAAGGTAATCTTTAGATTATTCAAAGTTCCACTCGTAAATAGGTTCCAGAGCTGTTTTCACGCGGTTCATAAGTCAAGACGATCGTCAAATTACGCAGAGTTCCATTTTGTAAATTAGTTCCAGGGATATGTTTTGCTAAGAAGGCCCAAAGACTATAGATCCCACTGACGACGAGGCACAGAAATTATGTCCGACATTCACTTCCTTTACCTCAAGTAGACATCTGTAGCATTCAACGATACAAGGCGTGGGTGAACACAAATCTTCCTCCTTGCTTTTAGTTTCCCGTAACTTCATAAAGTTGGGTAGTCACCTCTAAAGGCTGTACGTGTTTGAAAAATATTCTCCGCTTGAAGAAGAGAAAAAATCACCAAAAAAAACAAAACAGTGCTTTCAATCTTGTAGTTTCCAAACGTCATAAGTTTGCGTCCAGGAATTGTAGCAGCCACAGCGATTGTGTTTCAATGTGCGCAACAGTTTCTCTTTCACAACAGAAATGTCATCCAATACAAGCCGACTCCCCGACACATAAACAAAGGTTATGACATTTGTAGAAATCAAGTCCAAATCCCTTACTAAGCAGACAGAAATAGATCAAAATACGCAGTCAATCTGTGATGAATATGGCTTTCTGGATAACAATTTTGTATTTTTGTGGATTTCGAGGCAGACGAGTAAAGATTCCACCAACTGACAATCTGATGATGAAAGAAACTTTCTTCAATAAACAATCTATGATGACCGATCGGAAATTACTTCAAACACAGAAGAGCATGAACAGATTTCACATCCTTGTGAAGAAGCTAATTATTTCATTCTATGGCCTTACAACTCATTCCACACAAGTCACTTTTCAAATGCATCCTTGAGATGTGTAAAACTTAAAGTAAATGCAGAGTCCCCGTGAGAGTGTTTCAGTATCAACAGATGAAGAAATTGGTTCTGCAGTCAAACTGTGCTAAAACAAGCCGACCTGTAGAAAGTGTGTTCACATTAAAGCTGATTGGGAACACAGGGAACAGTTAAATCTCAGTAGAATCCTAGCTTATGTTTCAAATGTCAGTATCAACCACTAGCAGACCTCAGAAGTTGTTCATTGGGTCTATGGTTCCTGGCCTCTTGCGTTTTTCCCCTCCAAAATGCCAATCCCTGCGCCACAGTGTGAAGAGCCGGGTTGTATTTCTAATTGACCTTCCACCACACGCCTCACACAGAAAACATGTTCGGCAGGCTGCGTGGGCTCACTAACAATGCCCCGATGCTGCTTGCTGATCTGCCTGCTGATTGGCCCATGCCTCATCACAAATTTCATCACTAATTGGAAGTAAGCTCCGTCGCCAAGCGTCTGGTAATTTGCTGAGAGATCACAACTGCCTGATGAACTTTTCAACGTGAACTTCTCTCCCCCGGACAGGAATAGCAACACTCGACGAGTATACTCCACAGGTTTGGCTGTTGATAAATCACGTGTTGAACTCCGCAGTCATCAAGTGAACATATACTCAACAAAAACAAAAATGCCCCCAAAAACCTTCTGTATCTGCAGGATTTCCTAAAGACATCAGCATGTTTCGTCAGCTCTTGAGGGTCAAGCAAAAAGTCCATTGGCCAACATTTTTAGCAGCTACTTTGGGGTTAACATAACATGTCTGAAAATGCTACCTACGAGAGAGAATTTCAGCGTGTGCAGTTGTGGGGGGGGGGGGTTAGGGGGAATGGCTCGTGATAGTTCCTACTTAATCCAGTAGGGGGACAGGAAATTAGTTGACTAATTCACTTATGGTTAGCTATGTACGTGGAGGGGAACAGTGGAGTCATTATTTGAAGCATTCCATGTCCCCACGTTTAGGGGTTTAATTGGGGTTAAATTAGGCTAGGCTGGCTAAGACATAGGAAGGGATGTTCTCCAGGAGATAGCTTTTGAATGGCTGGCTGTGGGCAGCAAGAGACTGGGCCGAATTTCATGGCTCTGCTTACCACCGAATTCTGCACTTACGATCGCCAATCTTCGCTTACCATGCAAGGCTAAATTTCTGAACTAGATGGGTAAGCGAAGAAGGCCTAGTAATGTGGAGTACACACGCACACAAGCATCAAATCCATGCTTACCAGTGAAATGCGCTTGATGTAAGCGTGGAATTCCCTGCCTCCGTAAGCGCCGATTCTTTGCTTAAAGTAAGCAGAGCCATGAAATTTGGCCCTCTTTGCTCCATGGTAAACAATCGTGGGTATATGGATCATAGAGGATGACTTGATCTAGTGTCTAGGATATGTGCCCTTTATAAGAACTTTGTAATATTATGATGATGCCTCACCAAAAGAGGATCACAGACTAATCCTGAATGAATGAGATCATCACATCCATGTCTTTTAACACCCACTAATACCAGGGATGTAGAGATGAACCCTTCTGAACTTAAAGGGTGTTACTAAGCATTCTAAGACCTGACGACTGTGTGAGGATGTAAAGACCAACATCTCCTGAATTTACAGGGCGTTACTTTACGACGACTTGCAGACTCTCTTCGTCACCTTGCAAAGCCAGAGATTTAGAAACACTTTTGCTGTAAGTTCGTCATTCTCCTCTACATCCTTGAAGAAAGTTTCAAGAGATCCATGGTATAAAAAAAAATCCCAAAATCTGGAACAATCTTTACAAATTCCAGGCCTATTAATTTTCTAAATTCTACCCTTGGTTTAATGGAAACTTAATATCTAGTCTGGCACGGTCAAATCACTTTTTCTTGGCATGGGGCCAAGATCACCATTCCATTCCAGTCCAAATATCTGGACATGACTAAAATATACATTCAAGTACTCAGTGACCATTTTCATAGACCTATAGGTTTTTCACCAAACCTCCACTTTGGCTCCAGCTACGCTTCTGGACTCTATATGATGCTAAAATACACAACGCTCCACAAATTTACAAAACAAGATAACAGAGATTTACACATTGTGCTACCGCAAACCTCACCTAAATATAAAACTTCCTAATTTCCTAGACCTAAACTTGGATCAAAGACTCTGTCAGTCAGGAAATAAAACCCATGGGTGACAACTCTTTTTATCCAAACTTGACCGTAAGGAGAGTGGGGAGAGAGACCAAATGCTTCACCCCCCCCACCTATCCTTAGATATCAGAGATGAGAGATAAACAGAACAGCAAAGTTTTGTGATGTTTCTTGAAAACTTCAAGTGACTCAGCTGAACAAATTTGGCAAGGGAGAAGGTTCCAAAGAGCGCAGGGCATGTGCGTAAAATGCCCAGTCCCCAGCAGCAGAATGCACCTTTGGAACTGCCGAGAGTGTACCGTCTGAACCAGAGCGAAGATCGTCCAGGAAACACTTTTATTTTTATTTTCTAAAATGTTTCATATGCTGGCACTTCTAAACAGTGACATAAATTTTCCTCGTCTAAAATCCCCCCTTAAACTTCCTGTCTGAAAAAAAATAAATAAATACAAAATTGCCGGAAATCTCTTTGGGGAAATCCGTTATCACTTGGGTGAAGTCAGAATAATTCGATGGAAATGTCAATTTTGATGATGAAGTATCCCCAGGTGTTCTATGTACACACACGGAAGTTATTTATCACTGTCTACAAGTTGTAAATTACACACCTGGGCAGGGCGGCCGGAGCCAGTGTCAGAAAATCAAGATCAGATACCCTCAAGCTGGTCAGAGCAAACTGATCGTCGAGTTGTCAAAATTCTCCTACAGACAATCAGAGCATCTTGGTTTTTTTTTTAGAACCAAGACTACTCAAAGAAGATGTATACATGGTGCCTCGTCAAACTTATTCTGATTTTACTGTCACCATGCACAGTTTTAAATCCTATTCTGATACAATGTTATAAGATTCCTTTTTAAATATTTTTTTATTTTTTAATTTTTTTTTATCCAAGTCGCCCAAAACAAGGCTAAAAGCCACTCTAGGTTCAAAGACTGCCCCCCCCCCCAGTAGATGAACAAATGTTCCCATCTGTTGATCTTAAAAACGCTAAGATGCTTTCATAGCAGTTGCCTCTCTCAGTTTCTCCATGGGAGGTAAGTCTGGAATAATTCTTCAGAAACATTTCCCCTCAAAGAAGATGAACTCGTGATCACATCTGTTGATCTTAAAAAATAGCTAAGATGCTTTTCCAAGGAAATGTTATCTTCTTAAATCAAAAGTAGGTTGACTGTATAATCTCTAGCAGATTAGATGGAGTGCTAACAATGTGACTGCAGTGATGCACCGCGACGCCTCATGCAACAGGTGGGAAAGGTGAGGTTAGTACCCAAGATGAAGGTTGAACATAATGTACCACTGGTAGATGCCTGAGACTTAAAGACACTAGACACTATTGGTAATTGTCAAAGACCAGTCTTCTCACTTGGTCTATCTCATCATATGCATGAAAAAACAAACCTGTGAAAATTTGAACTCAATTGGTCATTGAAGCTGCGAGATAATAGTGAAAGAAAAAACACCCTTGTCACACCAAGTTGTGTGTGTTCAGATGCTTGATTTCGAGACCTCAAATTCTAAATCTGAGGTCTCGAAATCAAATTCGTGGAAAATTACTTCTTTCTCGAAAACTATGTCACTTCAGAGTGAGCCGTTTCTCACAATGTTTTCAACTATCAACCTCTCCCCCATTACTCGGCCAAGTAAGGTTTTATGCTAATAATTATTTTGAGTAATTACCAATAGTGTCCACTGCCTTTTATTGTTGCTTGCCTGTTCAAATGTTTTACCTATTTCCTGCAATACATATACATATATCATGAAACTTGGCCCAGGAATGAAGTGAGCAACTCTATTTAGTTGGGCGCTTTTCTTTTCAAAACCATCATAACTTGTGGTTGAGAGATATATGGCATCTCTATAAACCTTATTTTAAAAAAACCTATAACCAAGCCGACTGATTGTCATGCAACATAAAATGACCAAACACTTTTATTCTGTTTCCTCGCTGTTGTGCTGCTTTATCTTCGTGTTTGTATTGAAGTATGCAACCCTGAACTCTGCAGTTGCCTAATCCATCTTCCCGAGGTCAACATAAACATGGAATGTGCATAGCACAGACACCACTTTCACAAACAGCAGAAATACAGACATGATTTCTTGAACGGACTGAATCGAGCTAGGAAAATAGAGAGTCAAAACCGGAGTAACACAGTAATCAATGTGTAACTATCAATTACAATGCTCATTAGCACTATGTCACTCAATTCCTTTTTGTTAATTTCAATATATTCACCAATTTATTATTAAACGGTTTGTAAAAGATTAAAAAGGAATTACATGAGTAATTGAGACTTCCAGTATTGGAAAGATGGCCGCTGCCGATTTGAACGTGAACTCCTCTCTCCCGGCCCGTCCTGCCCGTGTTTTTAATTACCGTTTTCCCGTGTGCCAATAAAATAAACGTTCCTCTATGATGCGGGGAAAGGTGGTTGCTCAAAGGTCGTCACCTCGATGGATAACCGAAATGACTTTCAAGTAATCCTTTACTTAAAACCCAATGTCAGAGTTGCGAGCACGTACACACACACAACTAGCTACATAAAAAAACGTTGTTATCACTACGTACAACCTGTACTGCAAGGTTTGTCATGGCCATGGAATTGAAACGTAGAGAGAACTTACCAACTCGTTGACCTTCTGCTGCAAGGATATGACCTTATTCTCCATACCCTTCTGGAGTTTCTTCAAGTGTTCCACCGAGCGAGCCTCAATCTGAAGACGAAGAAGGAAGAATCAGAGTTAGAATCGGAGATATAATCCGAGAGAAAAATAAAATAAAGGGGAAAAAAGGTTGGAAACAGAACTTGGGAGTTTTTACAGGAAGCCAAAGTGGCCTCACGCTTTACAGGAAACTTCAAATCAAGGTTTTGGGGGGGGGGGGGGTAGAGCTGTGTCGAGGGACGTCCCCTGGTGAAGGAATTCTGACTCAAGCTTTTTAAAGAACCTCGTAAAATGTGGTTAAACGTAACCTTCTAGGGCCAAGTTCGGAGAGGAAATGCTGTTACAGTTACTCCCATTCAGGTGATTTTTTTTAACAAAAACTAAAAATAAATCCCTGTGTGATTTGTCTTTAATGTGGTCGAATTGGGTCCACATTTGTATTTTATTTAGGGTGGCTTATTGAGTGTGTCATTCTGTAGCAGGCACGAATTGAATTCTAACTTCATGCACTTTTTTTATTTATTTGTTGCTTTTTATGTTCACAATGCATTTGATCAACTATTTCCCAGTTTGATTTTTGTTCTACAATATACTGGACATGATCTTAGCAACTTTGCGAAAGGTGTTTATGTTGTGGGGGAAAAAATAGAAACAAAACCTTCATGCGGGACATGCAAAACAAACATCTGATTAAAAGTGCCCTGTGTTTGTTTTTATTATCTTCATTCCAATGCAACCAAAAATATAAATGTAATATGAAGGTTTTTCTAGCATGCATGTTTTTGGGTGTTTTCCCATTTCCCATTACGTTTATAAATGGAATTTTTTGTTCACAAATTTACTTTTTGGTTTAACAAATATATGATTTTGTTTGAACAATATTTATTTTTCTTTCAAGTATTTAAATTAAAATGTACAAAACTGCGTGTCAAAATCTTATGACTTTTTAATGACAGGATTATGCTATTCTTGGACTTCGGTAAGTTTAAACTAGGTTTCTAGTTCTCCCATAACAATCATTTTGATTGGTCGTCGCTTTAAAATGAAAAATTACCAGGTACATGTACATAACAAATTATGTGTGTGGCGTCATCTATGTGTGCTGTGCCAATGATCTGGAACAATCTCCGTATTGCCATAGGGAATCTAATACTCTATCTGCTTTTCGTAAAGTCCTTAAAGGCTGAGTCACACTGCAGCGATAACGATAACGTCGCAAAGATAACGCATTCTATTGGTTGAATTGCTCCATGCACAATACGCACAAGCTCATTCAACAAATAGAATTTGTTCTCTTTGCGTCGTGATCGTTATCGTTTTGTTATCACTGCAATGTGACTCGGCCTTAAGACTCACCTTTTTCCAAGTTAATTTCTTTCTAATGCGCTATGATCTTGATAGAATAGCGCCTTATAAATTTTAACTGTTACCGTATATTAACATCTCAACATTCTCGATGCAGAACATGCAATTTCAATCCGAGCTCATTCTGTGTTATAGACTCACATAGGGATATGTGCACGGTTTAAGGCACCCAGCAGACATTCTAAAATAATATGTCTACAAGAAAACAACAGCAGGGAGGAGCGATGTTGTGATAAAGAAACAAAATGTTCAAGTAAACCAAACTGTATGAGTGGTGAAATAATTGCGTCGGGCTTAAATAATGCAAAAACAGTTAATGGCCTGAAAGTCACATAGCAAATTCTATTTAACACAAGCACTGTATACTCAGGGGGGGGGGCAACAAGTGACCCCACCATGTAGATGGATTGCAAATGATGTTTTGACATGTTATTGATGGAAACGTGTACACAGGCACAGAGTATCATTAACCATGTAATAATGATGTTAAATTCAATTTGATAAATTTGTTTGTTGTTGCGAATTTAGGAACAAATATCTTAACTATAATGGCGGTTGATGACGCTACAATGTACATGTATGTGCAATCTATTTATCGGGAGCTTGTCTTAACACTAATCCACTGTGAGTGTGCTTGTTGACTAGAGGTTAATTTGGATCCTGTAAATAACAGGTGGGTTCGTCAACAATATAACAGGTGTAGTGATTGCATTGAGAATGAAGATTAATTATCCTTTATGTAGGGACATCCAAAAGACCCAACCCTAAGCTGGTCAGCAGGTTTTGACCTTCGGCGATGAGAATGGGTGAGACCCAACAGTCTGATGAATTGGCGTTGAGCGCTTTACTGCCACAGATGTTTGTGAAACCAGCCTGTGACTGAAGGGCAAATTTGCTCCTCAGAACATGGAAAGATTTGTTTTTTTACAGGTTACTTTTTGCAGGGAGAGTTGGCATCTCTGGGTGAGTTCTCCACAGTGTTGCGTATTGAGCGTTAGCAAGTCTATTATTTGAGACAAAAGACTTTAACAAAAGGAATACTGGAGGTTTAACAACAGACAGAGGAGTTCCTCGCTTTGATTTTATGTCAAAACTAAATTCAAACTAATGTTTACTACATGTACATGTAGGTCGACAAATGTGTGGGTGTGTTAGGGTGTATGTACATGTATGTGGGGGTGGTAGGATGTATCTGGAGGTGCGTGGGGAAATGACTTATAAATGCCAGGGAGTGTAAGTTCCAACAACTACAGGCAGGTCAAGAAAGTGTCTTCAACTCAAGTGGACACAAAATTCCTTGGACTTCTAGAGTCATTTTTCAGCACTTCTACGCTGAGGGCCAGCAAGGGGCAAAATTAAGTTTTCCGGGGCATGAGTGACATCTTGATCCAGTTCTTAAACGATCCCTGAAGGAAAAAGTCAATCTGCGGTCACTCTTTCCCGGCCCTGTATTTTGAGACACCTGACCACAAAACTATCCAAGAGTAGGATCAAGTTATGATAAAAATAGATTTGTATTTTTTTGTGTGATTATCTTACCAGACCAAAACAACCGCCAAAATAATTCACAGCTCTTATTACAGCGCTTTATCATACCATAGTGGAGTATCGTAACGCTTGATATTTTTATACTGGTCAGAGACTTATCGCCTACTAATTTACTAATGGCCAAATCATTTGTCCCGATGTCCGTCTTTGTCTCGTCCTAATTAACTAACTGATTAAATATTTCCTTTATTAACTAAATATTAATAGGTTTTTTCAATTGACTGCTTTGACAGGTACATGTATATCATCATTTTGTTCTTTTTTATATAAACATCAAATTTTCATTTTAGTTAAATAAGCAATGCTCTTGTTTGTAAGTTGTTTTGTTCCTATGCGTACGTCCTCTGTTCATTTACCTTGTCTCTGTCTGTCCACAGGCTGATAACTATACACAGGCCCGGAATTACAATTTTTTAGGGCAAGGCCACTTTGGCCTTGGATCGAGCCAAAATTTTGAAGAGCACCAAGGCCAGTAGAAAGGACACCAAGGCCAAACGTTTTAAAATAAAGAAGGCGCAAAGGCCTGTAATTTGTAAGTTTGTAAGTTTGTGTCAATAAAAAAAATCTTGAACATTGGTTTAAAAAAAGGGCACGAACGGCCAACAGGGAGAAAGGTCACGGCAGTTTTGGCCGTGAAAATGGTATTTTTTCGAGGAGCATCATGGCCGCCGTGTAATGCCAGGCCTGTATACAAGACTCGGCTTATAAAATCGGCTTCCAAACTGTTAATTTTCTTTGACTGTTTAGATCTTCAACTACTTTGTTTACTGTTACATTGTACATGCATTCTGTATCTTTGACAGTCTGAAAATAAATGTGAATGGAATTGAATTGAAAAGGAGATGAACAAAGTTACCTTAAGCTTCTTGAGTTCTTTCTTAGCGTACATCCTACGTGTGCAGCACTGGATGAGAATGATGGCCTTCCTCGTCTTCTGGTACTTCTTCTTGGCCAGCCAGCCCCGCGCCGTCTTCTGGATCGTCGTGGCCCTAGCCTCTCGCAGCACCTTGGTGAAGTGACGTCGGCCGTATGTACCCCGCGTGAAGGCCTGGATGGTGACGATGGCCCTGCGCACGTGGAGGTACTTCTGGCGCTGGTTGTAGCCACGCCAACTCTTCTGAATACGGGTGCCAGCATTTGTGCGACGAATGTGTAGGGTGAGCCTATCCACAAAAGAGTATTAAAATGACAGTGGTCTTTTACTTGAAAGTACTAGGAAGAGATATTTGTCTCCAAATTTACATGTTAGTATTCATTGATTTTAAGAATAGCACCTCATCTGCTGAAGACAGGTGGTGGCTGTAACCAAATGAGGTCATCATGTGTTGAGGAACAGGATATGCTTAGCAACAACCTTAGCAACATGATTAACCCTTAATGTATTGCCCGGTTGTCTTCTGGTCCATGCTACAAGCACATTAGTCAAACATTGAGGCTACATAATCAATTGTCTTTTTTTTCTTCTTTTTTTAGTCTTCAACTCTGGTACATTGTGTGTTTTAGTACTCTTGTGTCTACATGTATATCCACCATCAAAACCTGAGCTTCAAACAGGCCGACAGAGCCTAAGCCAGACCCAAAGCCAAAACCCTGGTTTAAAAAAGGACCCCATGTATCAATAACAAATAAGCTGGTTTTCTGCTGCAAATATGCCAATGAGTAAAATAAAATAAAAACAATAAAAAAAAAATCCCCGAAATATACGAACCTTCTTGCAAGGAATCCTCGAATGATCTTCTGCACAATAATGGTGGAGCTGCGGAGGCGGTTGTACTTCTTCTTCTGTACCCAGCCCCTGACGGTTTTCTGCATCAAGACACATGCCGCCCTCAACTTATCAGCGCGTAGTTTCTCTAGGTAGGCAACCTGCCCGGCGCGGAAGAAGATTTTGGTTTTGCCGAATTGGTATTTGTCTGGGTCCTGTGGGAAAAAAAATTGCTCAAAGTGAAAACATTTTTTTTCACAATGGCTCATTTATTACCGCTTGTGAAAAGAACGTTGAGAATGTTTTGAAATGTCACTTATCGATCATGGGAGCGCAAGTACTGAATAACAAAAATGATTGTTTAACACTTGCAGAGTTTTTATCTCTGAAAAAAATTACAACAGAAAGTTTCCTTTTTTTAAAATTTATTTATTTGTCTGTACCGATGTTTGCTTGTTTGCCTTTTTGTTTTGTTTTATTGGTTTTGTTATTATTGTTTTTTTCTGTTCTTTTTGGGGGGAGGGTCGGGGTTGTTGTTCTTGGGTATTACATGTATGTCACAATTTAAGAATAGGCAGTTGGCAAAATATGAGTTAAAGTACAAAACAAAAGATTTCTAGAGTGTAATATCATAAATTTGTATGGTTGTTTATTTATTTATTGTTTGTTTGTTTTTGGGGGGGGGGAGTGTAGTCAAGTTGTTAAGTACATGTATCACCATCACCCATTCTTCAAAATCTGAAAATAGCTGACAACCTGACATACATGTATTAATAACGGAGTGCAGCACTATTTATTAATAGTGATGCCCTTGATGTTCCCTCATTCTGAACACAGGAGGGATACAGCGATTAGTATTATCAAGGGTCAGACGTTCCGTTTCGGATTTCAGTGAGGTGTGAAGAGAATCCCATGACAATGTCGAAAGGGAAGGGGTTGGGGAAGGGAGGGAGTTGGGGAAGGGAGGGGGGGGGGGTGGGGTTCTATTGATGGGTTGAAACCCTGTTATGAACTGGTAGCACTGAGACATGGAATTAAACAATAGATGCGGAGACTTCACAACAAAGATCAAAAACACAACAAATTCTAAAGGCAGTGGACACTATTGGTAATTACTCAAAATAAATGTTAGCATAAAAACTTACTTGGTAACGCGTAATGGGGAGCTGTTGATAGTATAAAACATTGTGAGAAACGGCTCCCTCTGAAGTAAGGCAGTTTTCGAGAACTTAGATTTAGAATTTGAGGTCTCGAAATCAAGCATCTGAAAGCACACAAATTCGTGTGACAAGGGTGTTTTTGCTCCAGTAAGGGACATCTGAGTAGATGATCGATTGTTTGTGTTTCTGAACTGCATAATACAGATCACATCCTGGTCATTCAGCCTGGTCGTTTACTTTACAGTAACCAGTACACAATCTGAGTTGGTTGAGGCATTTTCACACAGCCCAGCTTGAGTCAGCACTGGGTGGGAGTTCTTCTTTAACACTTATGGACAAGGATGTTACTGTGGAATGTTCTCCGGATGTGAATGTAGAATGTGTAAATGAAATCCAGTTCCAATTCTGGCTTATTTCATTAAACCATTTCTGAGAAAACGATGAATATCTCTTAACAAATGTCACAGACCATAAAACCATCATGACCTTTTTTTCAACGTGTACCCATAAAGCCACTAATCTGTCTCGCTGGTCTGGCGTACGTGTACTTCCAGTTTGATAAACCCTGCCACAACAATGGCTCAATCCTCAGACACTTTGGGTGGAACCGCAGACGTTTCAAGATTCTCATTAAGCCGCCTAGGGCATCATGATCAAGATCAAATCGGATGCCGACTTGGTACGAGCTGAACAGCTGATTTACAATGACGCATGTGAACATGAAGTTCAACCACATTGGACTTAATTCTCACTCCGACCATAGAAAAAGGACTCTGTATACTCTGACCAACAGAGCAATCTAAAGTGCCTTGAACACGCAGCAGGGTGGATATGTGCGCATTATAAGTCTTTATTATTATTATTATTAATATCATTATCATTATCATTATCATTATCATTATCATTATCATTATCATTATCATTATCATTATAAGTCTGTGTTTTTTGTCATTGTTTACAATAATGTATGTAAACACGTCAATTTAAGTCTTTTTAACTTCTGTCGTGTATTTTGTGATATTTTTAATAAACCTTAATGAATTGAATGAATTGAATTGAATTGAATTATCATTATCATTATCATTATCATTATCATTATCATTATCATTATCATTATCATTATCATTATCATTATCAGTATCATTATCATTATCATTATCATTATTATTATTATTAAGTGTGATGCACGTACCACGACCAGAATTCAAAACCACTCTGCTGCTAACAACACCTGGGCTTGAGTTCAGTACACTAGACCGCTCGGCCACAATACGCCACAGTATTATTGTATTATTTCAAACTTGATTATTGTTTGGGGATCAGGTTGGGTCAGTGGTTTCTTTCCCTGCATTTCACCTCTGTTGACCCTGGCTCGAATCCTACCTCAGACCCAGAGCTTTGCATGTGGATTGGGTAATTAGTCCATACCTGACTGTGTGGGTTTTCCCTTTCCCTGTTGGGCTTTTCCTCCCAAATCTAAAACTGAGTGTTTCTTCTTGTTACCTATCCGCCCTGTTGCTTGATCAACAGAGCTCAACATACTATGGGAATATCACACTGTGTCCGAAACCAACAATAAGAGCCCTTAAAAGCTAACCTCTCCCCGTCATCTGCTGATAATACGCAATGCACAACATCAGAGACCTATGTCTCGTCTCATCATCACATGGGTGTGGACATAAGGGTGTTGACATCAGGGTGATGGAAAGGTCAACTTGTACAGAGACAGTCTTCCTGTCAACAAGTCCGGTAATCCATTTGTCTATCTCAATGGCTAATTTTGTTGATAAACTGTTTACAAATTTTGTTAATGCCCCCAGCATGTCGATGAGAGGCAAGATGGAGTACATGTACCAGCCTGGGCCCAATTTCATAGAGCTGCTAAGCACACAAATTTGCTTAGCATGAAATTTCTTCTTTGATAAAAACAGGATTGCCAACCAAATTTCCACGTGATTTTCAGGATAAGCAAACAACAGCTGCATACCAGTAACAAGCAATATGCAACAAATGGAAATTTGGTTGGTAATCCTGTTTTGATCAAGGAAGAAATTTCATGCTAAGCAAAATTTTGTGCTTAGCAGCTCTATAAAATTGGGCCCTGATTCCAGAACTCAGTGTTGACCCAATTCACCTACATGTACACAATTAGAAGAAGATTTGCAATTTTTGCTCTATACACCCATCCCATTCTCTTCTCTCCCATCCCCGGACCCTTACTCCTGCTTTTTAAACACACTTTTTAATTTCAGTCTGTACATTTACAAGCTAGACATCTTGTTACCCATCCTATTCACATTATCAGTCCACTATCATTTAATGTATGTCTGTATGATTGTGTCATATTTTGGACGAATAAATATTGATAATAATATCGCCATTGCAATCTCAATTCCTTCGTTCCATTTTTTTGTTACCGTTTCTTAATGATCAGTGTTTTTTAACAGTTGTATGGCTTCTGACTGGCCCCCCTGACCAATGATATTGTCAAATGTCGTCAATATTGGGGATAGATAGCTCAGTTACATGTAGATCAGCAGCTTGTTAAACCTGGTGACATTGAATGCCGTGCTAAAGATCTATGATCGGATGAGTAAGTTTATTAAAATTAGTTCACTGTTGAAGAGAAGGGGGGGGGGGAGAAACTCTTTCAGTGAATTAGGTGGGAATGAATACTTCAAAACTCTGTGTTGTATTAACAACTTACTGATATTAATCTCTTTAGTGTCTTTTCACTGGTGCCCCGTACATCTTTGCGATTGACTTCCTTGGGTACCATGAGCGCCCTGTAGCGAGTGAAGAACTCTCCGTATGTCCACCTAAAACATCACAATGAAAGCAATAATTTCAGTAAGCTGTCATTTGATCTTCTTGCGTAATTGAAAATGATAAAAGCTGTGGCCATGGCCAACATGAATGGCGTTGGCACATGATAAAGCCTGCACATGTAAGTACAAAAACTTGCTACGCAGAAACTGCTTAGAAAACAAAATTAGCTAAGCAGTGCTTTTTGCTTAACAGCTTTATATAATTTGGCCATGCTTCCATCAGCCACTCGTTTTTGGATACTGTCTCAGCCTGAACATCAGAGCCAAGTTTCATAAAGCTGTTTTTTAGGCATTATTTTCTGCTTAAAGGCTGTGGACACTATTGGTAATTACTCAAACTAATTATTAGCATAAAACCTCACTTGGTAACGAGTAATGGGGAGAGGTTGATAGTATAAAACATTGTGAGAAACGGCTCTCTCTGAAGTGAATTTGATTTCAAGACCTCAGATTTAGGTCTCGAAATCAAACATCTGAAAGAACACAACTTCGTGTGACGAGGGTGTTTTTTTATTTCATAGTTCTCGCAACTTTGACAACCAATTGAGCTCAAGTTTTCACAGGTTTGTTATTTAATGCATATGCTGAGATACACAAAGTGGGAAGACTGGTTTTTGACAGTTACCAATAGTTTTTTTATAGTTTTTAAATTTTTTTTATGCAAGTTTGCCCAAAACAAGGCTAAAAGCCACTCTAGGTAAAAGGCTACAAGGAAGAAAACATAGAAATGCAGAAACTCAATGGAGCTGAAGGTAAGAATTGATATTCCTCTTAAAAGTGTCCAGTGTCTTTAAGCAGCTCTATGATATTGGGGCCCAGTGCAAATTACCTCAGTCTAGCTTCAAAGTCTGCTTTGTACTGTTACAACTGGATTCCTCCAGAGGGCGCTCTTGATATATACCAGGGCATATAATTTCATAAACATGAAACATCATCAAGCACAAAAAGGAAAAAAATCGCCAATAGAGGTCCTAAAGATGTTCCTAGGTCTAGTGTCTCTCGGGTGGAGTTCAAAATTAACTCTGACTTGGGACTGTATTTCAGATGCAATTTGTGAAAGAACAAATCGTCAGACAAACAAAGTGGAGATAAAGCATTTACCTGGATGGATAACCAGCCGCACTGATTCTAATGGTCTCCAGAACACCACAGGCTCTCAACTGCTCTACCGCCCTCTTGGATTCAAACCTGCCAGGTTGGGGATTGAGGAGAGAACAGTCAATCAGTATATGAGAATGGAAGAACAAACAAATAGATCTTTATTCTTCCGACCAACAGGGAAATGTGGCAATACTTCATTGACCAAACCTCACAAGGAAATCCACATAGATACATTTTGGGGTTGAACAAAGAAAACTAGAAGTTTTTGTTACAGTCTTGCAACATGAACTGCACAAAATTATGGAAAAGGAACGAGTGAAGCATCCTTGGTTTTGATACAAATAAGTAATAATACTAACAATGATACCAGATATGAATACACATATGCTAATGACACCTTTCACCTGACATCAATCAATTAATAAATCTTTGCTTGAGCCATTTCATAAGTTGAATTCCCCCATCTGTGTTACCCTGTACTGCGCTTTCTGGCCTTGCGTTTGAGGCAAGACGTGCACCATGTGAAAATTGAGAATTCACAACAAATAAAGAGTCGAGTTGATAATAAACACACTCCGCATTACCCTGGCAATATTTGTAATTAGTAGCGGACACTTACTCGAAAGCAGCCTTTGTGTCGTTGGGTTTGATGCAACGTACGTAGTGAGGAGTTGTTGCATTCAACTTCTCCATCAGGTACTTTAGCGACTCACGGAACTGCAATCAAAAACGATACGTATGAAAAAATATATAAGAAAGTATACAAAGCTCTTATATTATGGCACTTTATCACACCCTCATGTGCCTCTCAAATCACTCATTATCTTTTCAGGAGGTATGGAGAGCTTTGGTTTACAAGACACTGTGGCGCAACCTGCAACTAACCATGCCGAAAACACATCCTTTGAATGATACATTGTAAGGGTTCTGTTTGTTTTTCATTCATTTATTCATTCATTCATTCATTTATTTATTTTATTTTTACCACACACAAAGAAAGCGATATAACTTACAAAGGATAATGATAAAGGAAAACATAAGTTCAATAGGATTTTGTGTGAGGATGGAGGTCTCCAAGAAGCATAAGCTTGTGGAGTAGAGACCCCACTCATACAATAACAAAACACTACAACAATAAGAAAACACTTTTACAATACAACTAAATTACAACCTAGATATCGGCATAGCTGGAATATATAGTAGACTCGAGGTTAGAATAAAGAAAGTCTGCTTATAAATGCTTTGTTTAGTACACAAAACACTGGAACAGTGGCTATACATCCCATACAATCTTTGTTCATTCCCCAGTTGTTTCCTTCATACACTAAAAGCAAAACACTATGGACCTTATAGGTTCTCAAAAATGTTTGAACAAATGCATGACTTGCATGTTTTACAGTGCACTGAGAATCATGCCATTGGATCTTCAAGCAATTTTTCGTTGCAAATTAGACAGTATGACAGCACTGAAGATCATACCTGACTTCCGACAGATGATTTGAAGGTCTTCTGGCTCTTGATGGCTGGGCCATGTCCAGACTTGACCACGGCCTTTCTAGACGACGCTGACGACTCATGAGACATTTTCTTCTCTCGGAACAAGTCTGCCACAAACTCAAACTGAAACAGCAAAAATGATAGACGGTTAAATGGTTTTAATACGGGGTGTGATGTGAGAATGAGGATCAATTTACAACAAAAAACCAAGATGGTTGCTCATGGAGAGGCATTTGTTTACAGTGTATCGTTTAAAAAGTCAACAAAAACTGCAAAGGTCAGAAAGATTCCAGCTTAGGTTCCATCACTAATTTCAAAACATACATTGTATACAGTTTCAATAAATTTATAAATAATTTGGGGGACTAATCATCCTTACTCGCAGCTAAGAGCTGAATTGCGAAGGACGTGTTCGAGAAGCAGGCATGCAAGGGTGCCTTTGGCTGCCAGCCACTTAACCCATTATGACCACGGAGCACAGCCAAAGATCAAAAGTGTTTGATTTTTCCCTCCGAAAACCGGATGGTCTGGAAAACCCTCGTGGCACAGCAGAGAACCAACGCACAACTCAACTCACATATGACCCTGGCCGGGAATCGAACCGGGTCACCTTGGTGAGAGGCGAGCGCTTTATGCACAAGCCAACCGTGCCACCCAAAACGGGACTTCAGACAGAGGACTGGAGCCTAAGCCAAAGCCTAAGCCCTGGTTATAAAGGGGCCTTTTAATGAAATATGCAAATGTATGATAATACGTAGCCTAGTTACCTGACTTCCTCTAAGGATATTAAGGTGTTCCTCATTGACGTTGTCTCTGTTCTTCTCCACGCACCCGTCTGACTGATACTCCACCTTGTCGGCAAAGTGATGAATGATGAACGCACTCTGAGACATCCTTGGTTTGGAGAAGTGCTTGGCGTTGGAGTGGCTCTTGTACAGTTTCTGGCACCAGTTATCGTCAGATCCTTTGGGCATCTGACAAGAAAGAAAAAACAAATAATTTGTTTTGGTCAAAATAATTACTGTCCTTATATGCGCACTACCATGTCAATTCAAATCAACATTTAATTCCATATTGGTAAAAAGGAGAATAATAAACATTGATTGCTAAGCAGCAATTTGTTAAGCAGCTTCATGAAAATTTGCTTGGCAGTATTTTCTGCTTAGCAGCTTTATGGAAATTTGCTAAGCAGTATTTTCTGCTGAGCAGCTTTATGAACATTTACTAAGCAGTATTTTAAGAAGTATTGCTAAGCAGTATTTTCTGCTTGAAACTAGAACCAGGAAGAAGGACAGGTAGTGAACTGTGACTCTTACCATGCATTCCTCATCCAGCAGATCTAGAATACCCAGTTTATTCTCAATGAGATCGATACACGGCTGGTTGTCATAGAAATCAATGAATGACCACTCGATTTGCTCCTTCACGTACTCCTCCTGCTCCAACTTGAAGACGTGCTGCATAAAGAAAGAAGAACCATCTAGAAATTAGACCACAGACCAAACCATGAGAAAATAATAACCCTGAATCGTTGCCTGGTGGGTGTATAATCATATGTATTTACATTAGGTGAGATTTCCAGTAGCACCATGTGTAAATCTCTTTGAAAAGAACAAGTGGTTGAAAACTCTACATTTTCATCAGTACGCTCTGATTGTCATCAGAACCAACACTACTCAAATGAGATATACACATGGTGCTACCGCAAACGTCGCATAACAATCTAGCATACATGTACATGATAATAATACGGATATTAACTTTACTTTTTGATTGTATACCTTCTGACTGGCAACCTGGAACAAAGCTAATGGCAAAAAAGGGAACCACGAGCACTGGTAAGAGCACATAACATAATCCCGATCAGGGAAACTTTTCTTTGTTCACCCAAAAGTGATTAACATTTATTGTTTGCCCAGTCAGAGTCTCTATTGTAGCTAGATGGGTTTACCTGTGTGAACTGCTGTTGGAGCTTCTCATTTGCATAGTTGATACAGAACTGCTCAAAACTGTTGATTTCAAACATCTCAAACCTGGATGAGAATATAAAAAAAAAGACAAAAAAAGATTAAAGATAACTCATTCTGTGGGACCTCTACATCCATGATGAAACTTTTCCTTAAAGAAAAGGTAAACATTTTTGTAATCACTCTTATAATTAATGGCAATAAAAACTTGTGCTTAGAAGCCTACAGCATCTTTCAATAGTATAAAGAATTTTTGATAACACTTCACTTCAAAAGTAATGTGGTCATCTCAAAAACACAACCACTTTTTGATACAAAATGTTCTCATGTTACATAGTTTAATTTAAGTCTGGATATCCTTTTTCTACTCAACTTGGTGCTTCATTTTCTAACCGAGTCTCAAAAACTGCCTCAGAAAACCTTTTTGGGGGGAGGAGGAAGGGGGGGGTCACAATTCAAACATTATATTCAAGGGGTAACTTCAATTGTGAAGTATTGGGAATGATTTGTCCCCCCCCCCTAAAAAAAAAAGAAGAAAAGTCTGTCTAAAATAATCCACAGGAAGCAACAACACATAATGACCTTTTTACAAAAAGAGGCAACCTTGAGGATATGCCAAAGCACAAAGCCCCTCCTACCCCTGCCAGTAATAGCATAGGTATGTCATAATCTGTCTCCTGCACCTTGTTGGATGACCTTAAATTATATACGCAATTGGCATGGAATGTCTTTATGGCAAAAAAAAAGACCCATCTATAACCTGTGATATCAAAGTCTTGCTTAGCAAATAAGTTTACCAGCCAACCATCCATAATGTTTTTGGTGTTAAGTCTGGTGCCATACAAATTTGATTGCTTAGCAAAGACATTTTGTATGCAGAATTTTGGAATTTGGCCTAGGGCCCAATTTAATTTTCTGCTAAGCCCCAAATTGTACACGTCACGGGTAGTTCGGCTGGTAACCTTATTCTGGTAAGCAAGCTTTTGTTGCTCTTAGCTAATTTTTCTGCTTAAAGCAGCTCATGAAATTGGGCCCTACACTATCACAGAACATTGCAGCCCTCCCCAAACCATCACCCACCACCAACGCTTACCCATAAATATCAAGGACTCCTATGAAGCTCTTGGACTTAGCCAGCGGTTGGATAATCTTGTTGATCTGTCCCACGATCCACGTGAAGAGCTCAGAGTAGATTTTCTTGGCCAGCGCGTCACGGGAAATTATAGCCTGCGGGGGCAAAATCAAAAATACACATTTTTTCTAAAAGGCAAATGCATCATATTCAATTACACTCAAGGAGATGTACTAGAAACTTCAGTGATGTTGCAAAATACTGCTTTACTTTTTTGTCAGAGGTTGACATTTAGGTGAAATAATTAAATAATTGTTTAATGCTAATTTTGGTGGTATACCCCTGTAGAGAAAAAGCTAAATACACACGTAACTGGGGGCCGATATTTAGCAACGACCTTCAGACCAAAATTTCTGGTTTTTTTTTTGCAAGAACATTACAGTAAAGTACAAGGTCTAGAAGGAAAGCAAAATTCCGTTTGTTCTGCTTTGGGACAGTAAGACACTGACCGCATCCAAATTGCTTTTTACAAATTGCATTATAAAATTTCACACTCACAAGAACCGGAGAGTTCTTAATAGGACACGTTGCCTTGGATCGGACGAGTTGGTCTATAAAAATCGTTTGTTATAAAATACATATGGTTAGAAAGATGTTGTAAAAGTAGAGTACAACGATCTACACAAATATGCCTCGAAATTGCATGGTTTTTACTTCACTTTGCGAATTACCATGGTCGGCCATTTATGGGAGTCATAAATTTGACTCCCATAAATGGCCGACTGTGTTAGTCGACAATATAAAGTGAAAACCACTCAATTTCGAGGCGTATTTGTGTGTACTTGAGTTTTATAACGAACGGTAAAAAACGCTTTTTAAAGATCAACTCATCCGATCCAAGGCAACGTGTCCCTTTAAGTCATTATCGGAGAAGGCAATAGACCATATCCTTACCTCTCGGTCAGAGAACACTGATCGAACTTGGCTTTTTTTTTTTACTCACAAAAGAGGTTTCTTACATGGTGTCACCGCAAACTTTACTTGCTTAGCACTTTCCCACCATGCATAGCCTTAAGTCTTTTCGTCCTTACCTGTGTTCTGGTGAGTGGCTTGGTCAGGATTTCTTTAACGGTGATGATCTTACGATTGCATAGCCATTTCATCATCTGCACCTCCTCAATCCCCAGTAGATCACACAGCACCGGTAGGTTCTCATTGTTTTTCTGTAAAGCAAAAAACAAAATTGTTTGTGAAATTATTATGTTACTTGACTTGATTCTTTGAATGGTTCATACAAGTGTTTTGGAACAGATCATTCATACATGTATGTTTCAGGAACTTTATTGGCTACCGATTAGAGAATGTTTATAAATGCAATTTTACTCCTGGCTACATGTATTTTTTCAACACACTGCCAAATTACACTCCTCTTTGTCATGTTCTGACCACCACACCACATTGATTACAGTTTTGGCAAACAGCTAGCAACCATTAAGACTGTTTATATAACACCCAAGCAGATCCTTGCCATTTGATTGGAGGATTGTCCGTCACGTGATAGCAAATAAAAGTACCATTGCACGCTGAGTCACTCACCGTGCTTTTTTGTTCCATCCGAAAAGTACCATTGCACGCTGGCAGCATGCAATGGTACTTTTCGGATGGAATGAAAAAGCTGAGTAAAAACATCACTGCGTGCGCGTGTCTTTGGTAACGCAGCAGGTGTTACTGCAAGAAGGCATAGTAAAATTACTAGCATTCGGCTTCTACAGTTGAAATTGTTTGTTTTGAAAGTTGTATCTTTCAATCAAAATGACAAAGATCTACTTGGATGTTATATAAAACAAATAATGAATGTTTTTCATTCGTGCAATGGTGCGAATATGTTCATTCGTTGAAAGCTGGAATGTTCCATTCAACTCGGCTCCGCCTCGTTGAATAGAACATTCCATCTTTCAACTCATGAACATATTCGCACCATTGCACTCATAAACATTCATTATGTGTATAATAATTGACATCACACTTGAAGGCTAATGAAGCTTTGAGCTCCACAAAGAAATAGAACACGGTGGATGCTGGGCTCAATTGTGCACCGTCCTCTTTGTCAGCTAGGGAAAACCAGTGAGCTTTCAGTGTAACAAATCCTCTTTTTTTTTTTCTTTTTTTTTACTTTTTAAATGACTACCAATCCTTACTTCTATTTTACTGCTTTCATGCTCTCCTGGAGCGATTTCAACGTTTCCAAAATGTAACACAGCACCCACTACTCTGAATATCTGTTTGATGTGATCTTGCTGAAAACCTTTGGAAACAAAGCAGGAAGGAAAAAAAAATGAAAAAAAAATCAGTGAGTAATGTTTATGCTTGTAGTGAAAAGGCAACACAAATCAGAAAATGATTTTAACAAGCATTTTTTTACAGAATTTTTGAGAAAAAAAGAATTAGAAAAAAAAGTTTAGTTTAAAACACAAAAAAAAAAGGGCAATGATAAGACTTGATAAATCAAGAAGGCATGGTGTTTGAACTTCAGTTACAAAAAGCTGACATTTGTTGGAGTACAGAGTACAAGAACAACCTACACATAGTACAGGCTTGAAAAAGCTTTATCCATGAGGCAACTGTTCTTGGGAAAGCAGTCTGAGGACACCATTCTTACCTAGCAAGGCCATGGCATCTTTTGTTTCCTCGTATGTTACTGAATCGTCAACGCCATTAACAGTTGGGCTCTCTCCCTGGCTGGTGTAGAAAAACTCATCAGGGTGACCTGGGCAAACCAAATAGACAACAAATGTTTACACAGAGAAGAATCAAGAGTAGTTTCTAAACCAGGTAATTCTAAAATAACTTGTTCTTATTTCACATCCCTTTAATCTTTCTCAGCTCCCTGGGGGGTAAACATCCCTGAGCTACTGTGCTGCTCCAAAGTATTGACCCCTTGCACGCGCTCACCATGTTGGTTGGCAGTTAGGTTTACGTGTATTAACGCCGCGTCGCCTAAAATGTGCACTTCACTACATAAAGCACAGCATACTCAATGCATAGAGTTATATATGAGAAATTGGCCACCAGTATGGGGCATTCAAGATTTTTCGGATGATGACGTCAGGTGAAATGGGTCAATACACAATATCACCACAAATGGGGTAAATGGGTACCTTTAAGACAGATTGATTCTTGTAATTGATCTAGCTTGATGCGCTAATGTTTTTATAGTAGTGCTTTTTCCATAACTTTTTTAATTTCGCGGTTTGTGGTTTTAATTATTGGCTGGTGCATTTTTGTGGTTTATGTTTTGAGAACATTATGCTCTTTGGTTATTTTTCTTGTTTGCAGCTATTTTTAATGTGTACAGCGCCTTGGGGTCCAGTCATGGATGCAAGGCACTTTATAAGCGTTGTTTATTATTATTATGATTATTACTGGAGGGGAGATGGTCAAGAAATTACTTTCAAATGTTCCAGTGAGAGGGGTTATAACTGGCTGATACAGATAAATATTATTAAGCCAAACTTCCTCTAAGATTTTGGGAAGTTTAGGTCACTCAAAAGATAGAGTAATAAAAATGTTAATCTTTCAGACTTGACATCATTTTAACCTCCTTACTTAACACCGAGTCCCATACCCTGGACCAAAGTTCACTACAGCCCAAGCTCATCAAATGGACAAGGCAAACTTTTATAAGGTGTTGCCTTCCTTTCAAAATTATTGTTGATCTCTTTTCAAAATAGTAGTTACCAGTTAGTTCCTTGTTGTGTAAGGGGGCGTGTACCCATTGAAATCGAGGACTATAACCAAGGACTATTACAAAACAGGAATCCTAGTGTTTTTACACCTCCTTTCTTGTACAAAACTACTATTAAAATATTCAAAACAATGAGAGCAGAGAGACATCCTCGATTGATCGGGTTGACAAACTTAAGGGTGTCTACCCCTTGAAACTGAGGACTTTAAGAAATGGGATCTGGGTGTTTTGACAGAGCGAGGACGTCTTTGATTCACATTTGTTGACCAAAACATTTACGTTCAAACAAATTTGTGATGAAGACTATGGAAAACTGCAATGTGCACGGACAAGTGAAAGAACAAAAGAATGCTTCCACAAGGATGTATTTTTGAGAAACTTTAGGGGAGGGGAGGGGAGGGGAGGGGAGGGTTGGTACAAACTTGACAGAATGACAAAGAGAGCTAAGAGAGCACACAGTCTTGGCCATTGTGCCCCACTCAAAACATCTTCCCAAAACTTCTTATGTGAAAGCCCTTTCCTGACGAAAATTAAGGACTTCCTATAAGAGTTAAACTCAAGGTCTGTAAATCCAAATTTAACTTCAAAGTTTTTACTCCATTTCAATCTCTTCCTATACATCCTGAATTCTGCCCCTCCCCTCAAACTGCCTGCCTGGTCTAGAATTATCCCTACATGAGCTTGTTACCCCCCCCCCCCCCCCCCAAAAAAAAAGGGAGGAAAAAAGGAGAACAAAAATCTTTCAAAAGGACACAAGATCTCAAATGATTTCCTCCCTGTGTGCCAGGCCAATCCTTGATATATGTAATTGACAAGTTCATCTGTCAGTCTGGGCCAACTCAATTTCTCAGAGAGTGAAAAAGTTGCACATTATATTACATGTACATCATCCAGCAACAGCTCAAAGGAAAAAAAACACTGCTATTTTTATATTTATGCATCTCTGTACCACTTAAAAGAAGTGATGGATATTTGTGACCATCCACCACCAATGGGCTGTAAAGTTGACACTTTTACTGGTATGGGCTTAATGCATTTTTGGAGAGAGTGTGTAATCGGCTTTAAAATGATACCATCCACATTTAAATCAGACTTTTCTTGACGAAGTTATGACTTCTCAAAGCCACCTACTTTTTTATTCAGATTTCTCAAAGATTTCTTGAAAACCCAAACAATTTAATAGGCTCTGCAATGTGCAAGTGCGACTTTACAGCCCATTGGTGGTGGATGGTCACATTTTATGGTATTCTAAAGGGGAACTTGCTAAGCAAGATTTGTTTTCATGTTTCAACAAACTAAATGTACAGGGCACAATTTCATCAAACTGACAAGCGTACAAATTTGCTGCTACCTTGTACAGTGTAAGCACCCAGAAAACATGTGCTCAGCAGAAACTATCAACCAGCCAAACTACTGTATCATTCACATTGTTGTGACTGGTAACCAGCTATGTTTATCCTCACCAACTAAAATTATTGGGCAAAATTTCCTGCTTCACAACTTGATGAAATTGGGCACAGCAATACACTGGAGGGACTTGCTTTTGACATTTCCACCATTCTGTAAATTAAGGAAGGGCTGACAGGAAATCATCCAGCACTAGTCTGTTGGATTAGGGCCATAAAGCAACCCTTGAGGAAACCATTGAACATCCGTTTGACATTTTGAGTATCAATGCTTCCCTCTGTGTCTGAAAAAACTTAAAGCTGGATACCCAACATTTAAAAAATAAAAACCTAAGGTGTCGCCTCGTGAATATTTCTGACACAATGTATTTGACCCCTGCCCTAGTTCTGCTGATTTTTTTCCAATACATGTCATTAGACTCTAGGGTTCTTTTTCCACAGGAGTTTTTCAAAACTCTGGGGCATTCTGAACCTGAGTTTTGCAAGTGTCATACTTCCATTATGCGTCAACTTCAAACTCACAGGAATTTGTTGTCAAAAATGTTCATGGATTTTTAGTTTTTGTATAAACTTCGCATTGAAAGGGTTTCAACCAAAACAGACAGTTTGTACAATAGTTGGGATGTAACTAATATCGTTTTCTAACTCAAACAAGCTAGTGTTTTGTTTACAGTTCTTGTAACTACTTGAAACTCTAAGAAATCTGAGAATAAAGGTGCTTCTTACAGGAACAAGAATCACCGGGGCCAAACCCTACTCTTCCTGTACAAGCATTCAAGTCTCAATTTCACGAAGAGCTATGATTCATCTTTTAAAGATGAATTGCCGATATCATCAAACTTTTCTCAGGAATTGAGAGTGATACACAGCTAAAATCAATCTTAACTCTTTGTGAAATCCCCCTGGGTCCTCTAAAAATGTGCCACTAAAACCGAGTTTCGATTGGACTATTTTTTGTTCAAGTACCAAGACTTTTTGTATAAAAAACCCAGAATTAAATCCAATGGGAATGCATGTAAACTGTCCTCCCTTGTCAACTAACCATGATTGTGATATAAAACTTAAAGGCCAAAAGGGGTCACGGAAGACTTCCGCGCAGTTACAGCAACTTAACAGAACCGCTAAAAATTTCAATGGGAAATGCTCCACTGTTAAGTCCAGGTGGGAACGCAAGGTAGAATGGACCGATCCGGCCTGTCAATCAAACTGTGCGCGTTCACCCCTTTTAACAATCACAGCAATGATTGTGGTCGGACAAACTCGGTCATGCGTGCGCGTATATTTGGCATGCGCAGCAGAATTGTGCAGAATGTCATTGGGAGTGCTCGTACACGTGTCTTGCTCATGTGCGCTGTGGGCGGAGCTTAGTGGGAAGCCGGAATGGTCCATTACACCAAAGCCAGTCACGGTTACTTTCCAGGTGGCAGCAGAAACAAAAGTCAAATGGGAACACGGCTTAAGAGCACAGGACCTGTTTTTAACAGAAACCCAGAAAGCCCTGAGTTCATACCCAGTTTGAGTGCAGCCAGCTCAGGGAGATTGCAGGATGCACACAGCTGATAGAAGATATGGTAATTCCTCTCCTCCTCAGCCTGGAAGACGACACGTGATTTCTCCAAGAGGTACGTCCTCATATTGGCGCCGATGATGTGGTGTTGGGTGTTGAAGCTGATTTCAATGTACTTGCCGAAGCGACTGCTGTTGTCGTTGCGGGTGGTCTTTGCATTGCCGATGGCCTAGTGGTTTTTTTGTAAAAAAGGGAAAGTTTGATTTTAAGATTCAATGTTCATTTATTTTCCACAGAATCAAAACATAAAAAGATATTATCACTCAAGAGAGATCAGTTTGAAGAATACAAATTGACAGTGAAGATATATCAAGAACTAGATGAAAACAAATATAACACTGCGGAGGGATCCATTTTAGAAGCAGAGCTTGTAGAATGTTACTTTAATCTTTCTTTCATCGAGTTCGTTTTACTTGGGTCCTTCCTAATTCTACAAAAAAATTCCAACTCCAAATGGTTTTAAAACAAGACTGTTAAAATGGTTTTAACACCAAGACTGTTAGAACCTTTTGCGAGGTATGTATATCTAATCACATGTCCAGTTTGATAGTGCATTACTAATCCAACAATGAAACCACAGGGCACCAAGACAACTGCATGGGTGCCATGGGTTATTTTGAAGCTGCCACACTGTGCATTTCTGTTGAGCAATCAATTGAAGAGTTTCTATATCAACGCTGTTAAAATCTATCCATCTTAGTTCATGGAAATGTACCAAAATGTCCCCTGAAACTTTTCCTGCGTTGACCTTTCAGAAAAGTGCACCAGGCTTTTTGAGATTGAAATTATGGTCGGTTGCTTGAGGGACTTACCTCCATCACGGGATTTGACGCAAGTACTTTCTTCTCGATCTGCGTCTCGGCTGTTGAACCGCCCACCATGGCAAAGTATCTCATAGCATACTTGGCCGATACCGTCTTGCCTGCCCCGCTCTCCCCACTGACGATAATCGACTGATTCTGATCAAACCTGTGGAAGCAGAAGAAGAGACGAGGAAGGGAGGGAGGAGAAAGTAGAAAGAAAGTAAGAAAAACGAGAAGGCAATGAGTCATTTCTTATCGTCATGGTCTTAACGGTGTGGAATAAAGTACCAGCTTTATTTTGAGCTGTCTAGTTTTTTTTTTTTCCTCGTTGCGTGGAAATCACATCAGTGCCTCCCAAATACATTCATTGTATTTCTAGGGGAGAAACTAGAATATGAAACAAAGAAAAACCAAGAGAAGGTTAGACTAAGAGTCATATCTTAATGTCATGGTATTAACGGTGTGAAACAAAGTACCAGCTTTGATATTGAGCTGTCTAGTTTTTCCCTCGTTGGGTGGAAATCACATCAGTGCCTCCCAAATACATTCATTCTATTTCTAGGGGAGAAATTAGAATATGAAACAAAGAAAAACCAAGAGAAGCTTAGACTAAGAGTCATATCTTAATATCATGGTATTAACGGTGTGAAAGAAAGTACCAGCTTTGATATTGAGCTGTCTAGTTTTCCCCTCGTTGCGTGGAAATCACATCAGTGCCTCCCAAATACATTGTTGTATTTCTAGACTATTGACCTTATCTGCTAGCTTAAGTTAACATGAGTGGTGAACTTTCCCAACATACTACCTTCCCACACACATGTACACCAAATCCCCCTACCCCTTTCCTTTCAACTGTAACCAATCATTTCACATTTTCTGAGGGTATTCAAAGATGCTATGTCAGATTTTTCAATAGGTATTTTGATCGGGGTAAAGAAAGTTACAAGCTTTCATTTGAGCCATTGCTCGAAAAAGTCCACCAATTATTAGTAGCAGTGAAATAAAGTGCTCAAAATTAGTTTTTGTCGGGATCCAGACAATATATCACATGACCAATTTATAAGTGTTTTATAAGAAACATTTTAAATTTTTGTCATCGTTCCTGACCATTAAAAGTAAAAGTTAAACTTTTTTTCGTTAGAGCGGGTGATACTCTTTGAAATACCATTCACTCAAAAAAATCAATTTTTTAATGTTTGGGGCCAAATATCTGACAAAGCATCTTTAACGAGGAAGGAGCTGAAGGGGTGAGATTCCTCTTGGTGTGGTGATGAAACCCCTGAGAGAAAAAACATACAACACTCGGGAAAGTACTGAGTAGGATATACTATACTTTACACACATGGGTGTAAAAGTAAAACTTAAAATAAAAGTCACTTTTACAATAATGATTATTTGTCTGACTAGCTTGAACGCTGAATGCCTGTATGACCTCATAATGAAGTCCTGAAAGGTTAGTAAATTCAGTACATTGTCTGTTACCATATTAGAATATCAATGGCAGGTTATAAGCAGCTGTAATAAATCTCCCACAAAGAAAACCGATTAAAAGGAATTGGGTTTTTTAAGACTAAAAAAAAACACAATTAAAATATGTTTAATTGCAAAATATACTGTGTACACCCACGCACCTATAAATCAAAAAGCTTCCACCAAAATCAAGATTTGCTTTGCCATGACCATTGCATTATAGTGTTTGTTTTCCATGTCTACTGCAATATCAACAATTAAATAACATCTGTTAAACATAATATCAACAATAACAACTTTATTTAAAATTTCATCTGTATCAATCACCAAATTTCTGTTCAAAAAGTCCTTCACTAGAAATCCTTGATTCTTGACCGCTTGATTACTAATCATCGCGCTAGGTTTGACTAATAATCTATGGATTAAGCCTAGACGTTTTTGTGTCAAGTTACAACTGCGTAAAGCCATAACATTGGCAACATTTACCCGAGCTGTAAAAGCGCAATAGATAAGCGAGCTTTGCTACAGAGCCTGATAAAAACCACCTGTAGGGAAGTAACCAAATATAAAACGCAGTATTTGGTTTCAAACGGGAAAGCCTTTAACGGGACAGTCTGTTGGGGAAGGAGTTTCAGGCAAGCCAAATGGACTTGAACAAAGGCTTTGTATTTTTTTAATTTGCACAATGTATGAAATAGGATGATAAATAGAAGTTAGTACTTTAAAGTAGCAGAAATATTGTTATTTTCAAAAAGTAGTATAAAAATGAATGTCTGGGTGAGTGTGTGTACCCGTTAAAAAAGGACTTTTAACGAGCCATCGGGGTGTGGGTTCGAATCATTAATACAAATGGGGGCAAAGATGGTTTATGGGAATGATTTAGCTTGGTGTGCTGTAGGCTGTACAATCCCAAGAAAGTTGGGACGGTATATAAAAGAAATGAAATAAACCAATATAACACTGTTCAAGGATATTGTTGTGAATATTTCAGTGCATTGAACCTGTTTTATCTTCTCTTGTTTCTAACCCATTGATTTAAAAACTATTCTTGGCTTGATGTTTAATCAATCTTGTTCTCGGTTTACAAAATATTTTGTCAACATAAATCAAGTTTATATCCACAGACAGACTTGTTGAACAAACATCCAAAACGAACAATTTGCAGTCCCCATATAAATCGGAAGATGGAGCTTTATAGTGCACCAGACCTGTCATTCAGGAAGGGGCAATGCACTTTCTCCTCGATAAAGACAGAACATGAGAACACTTTCAACCAGAACATTTCAAGGGACACCAAGGCAAGGCCCAGTGGCTATGGACGCAATTGCCTTTGTAAAAGTATAAGGCGTGGTGCATAACACTTCATGAACTGTTTGACTGAAAAGTATTGTTTGTTACGGACAATTCTGCCACATGGTGAAATACCCAGGTTTGAAGTTTTCCTTTTACAAGTTTCTCAAATCCCTTACTTGTAAGAAATTGTAGATTTTGAAATCCATACACGTACCCATGGTTCCCAGCAGGAAATTCCTCATTACAGGACTACATAAAATGCACTGTTGGCAAAACCTGTTGGCACAGCCCCCTACTTCCCCCTAAATGTCAAGTGAAAACTTTTTTCTTCAAATCCCCGGAAGCATGCAGCGGCACATATCCCAACCACCAAATGAGCAGCACTCAACATTGCATGGGGAAGGAAATGGATGCACATTGCGTATTCTACAACGGATAACGCCCACCCATTCTATAACGCCCACCCATTTTAACGAAAGAGGAGGTCATCTGGCTCCTCTGCTCGTTTCATGCCAATCCAAACCACCAGGCCTGAGCATGTAAATGATAGAGGCAATTGACCAAGTGCTCCTGGCCATTGCCCTAGTTCCCATGAAAATTTCAAGTACAAATTTTCATAAAGGTGCCCTAAAGCACTTAGTGTCGGGATTTCTGAAAGTTTTCTAAACTCATGGAGAGATGTTTTCAGCATATGGGCAGATTTCTCATATTAAATCATCAGAATTGCGTTTGGGTATTCACAGTCTCTTTCATACGTATGTAACTAGATGCAAAAGCTTGCCCTGAGCCATGTGTCGCAATTACCAACTGTCTCTCATCATAGGAATTCAAATCTAAGCATTGTCAGTAAGTAAGCAAGTCAAGTACATGCAGTTTAGATGCCAAGTTTGGTGATATTATTTGGACCATAGTTGTCTAAAAACAAACCAACAGAACTAGCCCAAAATGCAACAAGTACAGTATACTCACAAATACACAGACCATATCAAAGGTGCGAAGAGAAGTCAGGGTATCAGACATGTGTGAGTAAAACACTCATGGGACACCATAGGATTACAAGACCATCAGGTGTTCCAGCTTTATACGTGTTGTCCATGACTAAAAAAACATTATCAACAATCCAGGTTTTAAAAGCAGAGTGTTTGGTGGGGGGGGGGGGTATCTAATGGGAGACCCATCACTGTTTTTTTACAGTAAGTGCCGGGGGGGGGGGGGGGGGGTGAACGCAGTAACACCAACTCACTGAGCAGTTTTTTAATTAGAACTTCCTAATTGGCCGAAGCAAGACTGCTCAATTATTACCAAACCTGCCAGAGTCAGGATATTGTCCAATTAACCCGCGTAACTCAATTTCTTTACCAAATTGCAATAAGAGGGTAATTTTCTTTTCTAGTGCTAATGTATGGCACCCGTGGGACCAATGGTTAAAATTAGACAGAACTTTGACAAACTTCAAAGTCGTACCTGTACCACCGTTTAGTACTTTCTATCATTTGACTTTATAACTAAAAGTTTACATGGAAAATTGCATCGTAAGGGTTCAATATACATATTTTCTTGTTACTTGTTTGTTTGTTTGTTTGATTGATTCAGAAAGTAGTTTTCTAAATGCACTTAAAGCAATGTCATTCATATCCAAAATTCTCAAAATTGTTTGAACACAGGACGAGACTTTCAAGGTCCATTGATAGTGGGCAACACTCAAATACAGATTCATGTACGTCCATTTTGGTTGAATGTGGTTTAACCATTCATACTATGTAAACTTTATAGTGTTAAATGCACACAACCAGCCAGGACATGTTCTGGTAATTTTGTACATACGCCCAAGGTTACTCTGAATGCAAATACTGTGACATGATATTTGTTTATTTTACATTGCTCTTGAAGGTAGGTAAGTGCTGTGCCATGGAGCATAGAGTAAGGACAGAGATGGAGATAGAGTGAAAACCAGGACAAATATCTGTACCTCATCTAGGCACTGGACAACATTGGTAATTACTCAAAATAATTATAGCTACTTGGTAACGAGTAGTGGGGGGCTGTTGATAGTATAAAACATTGTAAGAAACGGTTCCCTCTGAAGTAACATATTTTTGAGAAAGAAGTAGGCCTAATTATTTCTCACTCATATATTAAAAGACTTCAGGCCTGAAGCCTTTAATTAGACATCTGAAAGCACACAAACTTGTGCACAAGGGTGTTTTTTTCTTTCATTATTCTCGTAAAATGTTGACAGATTTGTTATTTTATGCCAACATTCGGATACACTAAGTGAAAATACTGGTCTTTGACAAATAACCAAAGGTGTCAAGTGCATTTAAATGCTAGTGAAATCCCATGATTTGCAATCCAACACAAGACCTTTACAACACAAAAGCATTCCATCCAGTGCATTCCCTTCAATGTGTCGATTATCATACCAACTGTAAATAGAGTTGTCAGCTGTGAGCTGCCAAGGCTATGCAAGTGGCTACTTCATCCTGGTGCCCTAAGCAGCACCTTTGACTGTTCAATTAATGCATTTTACAACTCAATTTCCCGTTAAGGTTAAGCACTTTGGCACTTTGGTTATGGATGGGTGTATTTATCAACCCTTTAAGTGAATCAGAAAGCAACCAAATTTCATTTTTTGAAAGATCAAGTTGTTGGTGCGTAGCCTGAGTGGTGTTGCCAGACCTGGAATTTCATATTTTAAGAGGGCAAAGCCATTTTTATTTTGAAAGGGCACTTCCATTGTAAGATTTTAAAGTCAATGGGAAACTTTAAAGGGCACCAAGGCCAAGACCAGGGACAACGAAGGCCATGGCCTCCATGTAATTCCAGGTCGGTGATGCCATCTTGTTTTATGCCCGTTCAAATCAACGTCACCTGGGGCCAATTTCATAGAGCTGCTTAAGCAAAAATTTGGTTAAGCACGAAAATAGCTTGCTTATTTTACACATTTCATGCCATATACATTGCTTGTGACTGGTATTGAGCTATTGTTTACTTAGCATAACAATTGAGTGGAGTCTTGGCGGTATTCTGATTTTACTAAGCATTGATTATTTTGCGTTTAAGCAGAATTTTGTGCTTAAGCAGCTCTATGAAATTGGGCCCAGAGTGTGACTGAAGAGTAAAATTATCTTTGCTGTCTTCTCCTCGCCCCTCCCCCAAGAAAAAAAAAACACCCCTGAAAAAGAAATTGTGATTTGTGTCAGTTTGTGTAATCATTATCCTGCAAGTTCTCATCCATCCAAATGACTTCTTAAAGCCAATCTGACCTTTACATAGTGATACAGCGTTAATGATGGGATTTCCCTTGTCAAGGTTAAACACCGTCCACAAATAGGAACAGGTAGGAACTTGCAATCTAATTTCCCATCTTCACTTTGGAGAACTTTATTTAGGTGTACTACACATCGGCTGAGTGTAAACGGCGATGTCACAATATTGGAGAGTAATCCCATCCTTCAAAGTTTCTAACCCAACTGGTGAATGTGGGCATAGAAGACCTTTTGGAACACCACAGCCCTCTGCAGGTCTGTAAGTTCACGGTTTATTTTTCAGGGGTGTTTTTTTTCTTGGGGGAGGGGCGAGGAGAAGACAGTGCGCATCAGCAAAGATAATTTTACTCTTCAGTCACACTCTGGTAACGTTGATTTGAACGGGCATAAAACAATAAGCCTCGGCTGCTGCCCATGGTCTTGGCCTTGGTGCCCCTCTCAAAGATGGCCATCATGCCTTCTCAAAGATGAAATTCCAGGCCTGCTTTTCTCAAAACCGAGCCAATTCCCAGGAAATAAAACCCCAGAAAAATCCAGGGGAAGTTTTAACCTCACCACCACCCCATCTTCAATTCATACATGTATGTAATTAGGCCTATTATATAAATAACTGCCTGATCACTTGAGAGTTCCACAAGACATTTCACAACTACTGCTGGTAATAGTATAGTTGGAAATTATGGAAATATAAACAACAACAATCCATGAACAGAAGGTTCATGCGAGACAGGGGTCACAAAGGTACAAAAGTAAACACTACACACAGGTACGTGTACTATGCAGCCTATACAAAAGGTGACGCTGACAGTTCGACAATAAAAAATGAGTTTCACTGTAGTTTCACTGTAGAATGTACTATGTTGTAAATAAAGTTCCTGATGAAAACGAAACTGTCAATATCTGAGCATACATAACAGTTCACAAGCTGCAGGTACACTATTAATTATTTACAACTTGACGTTGTGTTCCATGTGCACTGGTACTTGTGTTCCATGTGACATTCTATACGAATAATATCCGTAACCAATCCCTGTTTGTTTTTCGCTCAAAAGTGTTGACTTCATACTTTCCAGACTTGGTATAATCCATATAATAAATAGGCTGTTGGGTTAACCTGTAAATCGTATGCCATACAAACATGCATTGTATTGCCAAAGTAGGCCCTATATCCCAGACATTATGAATTGACATCATCCAACCGCCATGTTAGAGGTAAAATGATGATAAACTGTAAAAACGAAAGTCTATAATGTACGCACAGCACACAGCACAGCTTCTTTTCACTTCCAGTTCTGGGCGTCAGTGCAAAATGTCTAGATACAACATGTTTACTTTGAATATAATCACTTACAATAGTGCTACCCAGAGGGATGTCTGGGTGTCTTTTAGGCACCTTGTTTAAATTTGGACACCCTGTTTTATCAATCATTTACATTGTGGACACCCAGATTTAATCTTTCCAGCACATCCGGACACCCTTTTACCAAATCCTAGCTAAAAACCTGATCAAGCCCTGTACATGTATAAGGCTTAATTTCCAACATTTGTTACTCTGTGTACTTTGTGTAATAGAGAAATGAAGGGAAAAACTATTTATTAACTTGTGACCATCTTTATTATCTTTTCTGTAAAGCTATATTGATTTAAACATGTGGGAAACTTTCACAGAATCAATTTCAAGTAGACAAAACATCCACAAATAGAAAGCAGACCAAACAATAGCTCCAAAGTACATGTAGTATGTACAATTGCAGTACAAATCATTTTCATGCAATACATAACCTGTGCATTATCTATACAAAATTCCATGAACAATACCAAAATCTGAAGCTACTGCACTATTTTTATATTGTTTCCAATTAATTGATCCAATGTCAATGCACTATGTTTTTTTGTTTAACTACAGGTTGGTGCGTTGCATAAATTACAACCATAGCTTAGTCATGGAGGTTTGGCAGTCTAGGGTGAGGGTGGGGCTATGTATGTACAGTGTACACGTAGGCACAAGTCTGCCTTCTGCCGGGCAGGAAAACCTGAAGCTCAATATAAACATTACCCTGTCTAGAATCTTTAAAGGCAGTAAACACTATTGGTAATTACTCAAAATAATTATTAGCATAAAACCTTTCTTGGTGACGAGTATTGGGGAGAGGTTGATGGTATAAAACATTGTGAGAAACGGCTCCCTCTGAAGTGCCATAGTTTTTGAGAAAGAAGTCATTTTCCACGAATTTGATTTCAAGACCTCAAGTTTAGAACTTGAGGTCTCGAAATCAACCATCTAAACGCACATAACTTTGTGTGACAAGGGTGTTTTTTCTTTCATTTTTATCTCGCAAGTTTGATGACCGACTGAGCTCAAATTTTCACAGGTTTGTTATTTTATGCATATTTTGAGATACACCAACTGTGAAGGCTTGTCTTTGACAATTACCAATAGTGTCCACTTGTTTTGCCTTTAAACTGCACGATAGAACCAGCTCTATAGACAGGGTATAAAGTCACCATGTTACAATTTTCAGAGTTTGGTGTTTCTCAGCTCAATAAGAAACAAGCTTTCAGATGACATCCTGGTTTTCCCAGGGAAATACAGCTGGTGTGAACAGGGCTAAGCCTCTGGTCTCCCAGGTTTGAAATATCAACTGTCCATAATTATTTTTGCATTGGGCCAGTAACCCCACAATAAAAACAGTCCTGCAGTCTCCAAAAGGCGAACGATTATGTTGTGGGGGCCTGTATCAATCTAAGTTGTGCTCGTTTCTTGGATTAGCTAATGGGCTTCACTGGTTAAAAAGACAACATTCTACGCACAAAAATAACCGCGTCACAGCATGGTATCTATATCTGTCCGCAGGTCTTGATCTAAACCGGAGACAAAAAGGGTTTATACAAGCAGAAGTACTATTTATACTTGGTTTCAACAGACGCATGACGAATACAGCGACTCTGTGTATACTTGGCATTGTTTTAATAGACTTCCCATGACCCCTTTCCTACTCAATGTGTATTTTCACAATAAACTCCCATCTGTTTTTAATTTAATTTATCGGTTGACAGAGAGAGAGCCATCAACCCTGAGTTTTTCGCTTGACTAATGATGTGTTTTCAACAATAACATTAACCTTAAAAACAAAAACATGGACATCAGGCTTTAGAACAGATGAAAACACACTTGAACACGTGGGGCCTACATATTACATGTACATGAACCGACAGGTAGATATACATGTCTGCACAAAGATTCTGCAAATTTGGCATTGGTACACAAGCACTAGTCCTACATGTAGAAGACAATAAAAAATTATGTTAGGACCAGTAACTCGTCCTAACTCAAGATATGAGGAGTCTTAACTCTTTGTGAAATCCACCCCAGGGGCTTCATAGGGAATTGATGTATGTCCTCTACATCCTGACTCTCTCTGTTCACATCCTTCTTCATCCCTCCCTAATTTCAACAAGTTCCTCTTTATCCTTATCCCAATTTCCCCTGATCAATAAATCTTCTCATCTCCTCCACCCATTACCCTCCCCAACCTCTCTTCTCTCCCCCCCCCCCCCCCTCCATGCTTCCCTCCTTTCTTCCCTCCTAGCCATTTGTATAATTGATGATTCTTCAACTCTCCAGCGCTGGAAATCTGGGGTTATGTTTTCTAAATCCCCTAATTGGATTTCAGTAAGCGGCAAGACTTGATCAAACTACAGCGCATATTGTCTGGTACCCAGTACAACTTTACTCGTACTTCATGTCTGTCGGTTCCCTAAAATAGGGGTCATGGATGCCACTTCTTGTAATTGGATTTTGTTCGGTTTTAAGCTGGGTTTTATCATTCTCTAACATGTACTTGTCAGGTGACCAGACATAAGACCAGGGGCATGGGGGGCAATCGTCTTTGTGAAGTATCAGGCTTGAAAAAAATCTTTTGAATAGTACACAACAGTTTGTCATGCACGACATACTTGAAGTAGTCATATGCCACATCAGCTGGATTATTTTCAGTCAAAACAATACACGTTGACATCATTTCCATGTTGGGTTGTAATACGAGGTGTTGCATTAATTAAGAAAAAGCCTGTAGGGGTTTTAACTGTCAAAACTCGAGTCACCTCCAAACAGTTCATGACAAGGAGTTTATGAAAAATAAAACCAAAAGTCACTAGACCACCGCGGAACCAAAATATCATGGTTACTTATTAAGTGAAAGCCGTCTGTCGGATAAATTGAAGGAGACATCGTACAAATAATAATGCTATCTTCAATGTAGATTAAAACAGACAATCTTCCCACAACAGCCAGGCACAATGAAATATTGATGGCTATTAATTTCAATTGAAAATGAAATTAATATTTGAAACTGAAAAAGGACAATTTACTGTTCAAGTTCTTCTGTTATATGGGTGTAAATTCAATTGTTGACTTTTAAGCTTACAGCATAACCAGGTGTTGGTTTTGAATTATTTGACCAAAAAGATTTTCTGAATAAAATGAGGAAACTATTTTTTAAATCCAACCTCATTTATCTTGAACAATCGAAAAATAAAGATTAAATGTACAAAATTAAAAATGCAACAAAACCGGCAATGTTTTCTGAAGACTGGGCTGGTACATGTTCATTGGGGTATTGGAATGTATTCTTCCATTATCAGAGTAAAAGATTTCCCACACCCTTCAGTCACAAACCCATTTTTAATTTTCTGTATGAAATTTGTATTGCAAAATTGTTCAACCCTACCAAAGAAACTGGAGATGATCTAAAAATCAACTCATGGTTTTGCAACTCAAGATGAGCTTGAAATAAAGTGTTCCCTAGTTCACACAGATGTATTTCGAAAAACACGCCTTGTTGTACTTGTACAATACCATGACTCCCATGTTTTTTAAAGTACCCTTTTGAATGCATACTCTAGTACCAGTAATTTATGTTACAAAGAAAAACAACATTTTATGGCACCCACCCATTGTAGCAATCCTTTCTATTGGCAGGTTGCAATAAAACATTATACAATACCTATGTACATTAATAAATGTCAACCACATAAAAATGAAGTCATAGGTTAAAGGTAGTGGACACTTTTGGTAATTACTCAAAATAATTATAAGCATAAAACCTTACTTGGTAACGAGTAATGGGGAGAGGTTGATAGTTTAAAACATTGTGAGAAACGGCTAACTCTGAAGTAATGTAGTTTTCGAGAAAGAAGTAATTTTCCACAAATTTGATTTGGAGACATCAGATTTAGAATTTGAGGTCTGGAAATCAAGCATCTGAAATCACACAACTTCGTGTGACAAGGGTGTTTTTCTTTCATTAATATCTCACAACTTTGATGACTGTTCAAGCTCAAATTTTCACAGGTTTGTTATTTTATGCATATGTTGAGATACACCAAGTGAGAAGACTGGTCGCTAACAATTACCAATAGTGTCCAGTGTCTTTATTATTAGCTATTTTCGTTAGAATATTGATAGGCTGTGTTCTTGATGCATTGCTCTGGGTACTGTTGAATGTGTAGATATTTATGCAGTTTAAATACATCGTTGTGTGCTCATCCTCCCAAATGCACAAAGCACTTGAGTTCTAGATGTAGTAACACTTCTAAGGCTTTAACCAGTAAAATGATTTCTTCCTGACAAAAACAGTAGGCCTATAACAATACTGTTGCAATTTTGTTGCTAGAATTATCCCAAAGAGATGTTTGCCCATTCCCGTGTAAAATTTACCCTTCCTGTAATTAATTATGAATGGCAGAAAACTAATCAAACTTTCACACTACGTTGTCTTGAAACACAATTTTGCTCATTACTTGAAGACGGCGTTATTCTTTTAAGATTGTATTACATCCTTCTTCCAGGCACACAATGACATGTGTGCAATCTTTGATGGTACATTATATACACATTTATACAGGTACTTGTTTGATAGGTAAATTGATCTACAAGTTGGCTACAATAAAGAAAAGCGGGTAAACAAAATATTGTACAAATATATAGAGTACAAATATAATCTTTCCTTTTAAAAGTGATGGGTCCAAAGCACCATTGCATATATAAGTATGCAGAAATGGGACTAAACAGATCAAATGTTTCATTTTATACAGGCACTCAGGTAGACTCCATCCCCTGAATATAGTCTGCTTCCACCCACACCAACCCCAAGGTATAATGTATACATTGATCCAGTACACGTACACCGCTTGCATGCGACATCACACGCTCAAAGAGCGCCCTTACTTTGGTCAAAGGAGGCAAATCATTAAATGATAGCTGTCATGTCTGCATAAAAACGTGTGTGTGACCTCAGCGTCCCTGTAGCTTTTCACATTATGCAAGGGGTCTATTAAAAAATCTATGGAATTTTTCATCAACATTTTTTAAAACTAGAATAAGGCGTTAGCAACCCATCCCAACGAGGGCGCTCAATCAAGGTACATGTATCCGAGTAATTCAACTTGATAGGACCTACCAGCGACTTGTATGGATTATCAATGCAATAACTGTCAGTACTTAATCAAGGGCAGCTGGAGATATAATTGACGTACAATGTAGACTAGAACAATTTGATACATACTTGGCCGTTTAGTCATTATTATTGTGTGTGTAATCTGCAATATGACGACCAGTGGGTGGAGGATTACAGTGTGTCTAAACAAAAACTATACCAGATTAATATTCAGTTGTATCCTGTTGAAACAATCTGGAAGTAGAATTAAGATTGTCATTGAGCATAGCTCTAAAAGTAATGGGCCCAATTTTATGGCTCTGCTTAATGCCAAATGCTGCACTTGCGATCACCATTCTCTGCTTAGCGCCGAATTTCTGCACCAGCTGTGTAAGCAAAGATTGCCTAGTAACATGGAGTTCGCTCGTGCACAAGCAAATATTACCTGCTAACCGGTGAAATATGCTTGACTTAAAGACACTGGATACTATTGGTTATTGTCAAAGACCAGTCTTCTCACTTTGTGTATCTCAACATACTGTGTGCACAAAATAACAAACCTGTGAAAATTTGAACTCAATTGGTCATCGAAGTTGCGAGATAATAACAGAAGAAAAACACCCTTGTCACACGAAGTTGTGTGCTTTCAGATGCTTGATTTCCAGACCTCAAAATCTAATTTTGAGGTCTTGAAGTCAAATTCAAATATTTTAGTGGAAAATTACTTCTTTCTCACAAACTACGTTACATTAGAGGGAGCCGTTTCTCACAATGTTTTATACTATCCATTGCTTGTTACCAAGTAAACTTTTATGCTAACAACTATTTTGAGTAATTACCAACAGTGTCCAGTGCCTTTAACAAACACAAAGTTGTGTTAGTAACTAAATAATATTACTATAAACCACAAGGGAAACTGACTGGGTAAATTTTTGAAATGATTTTGGGGTTGAACAAAGAATTGACTAGAGTGGGATTTGAACCAACGACCTCCGGATTAACGTGCCGGCGCTCTACCAACTGAGCTATCTAGCCCTATATTGGCGGTGTCCCTATTTTGTCAATATCTTTGTTCGGGTGCCAGTCAGAAGTCATACAACCGTTAACTGCCGTGTAGCCAGGGATCACACCCAAATTACGATACAACCTGGGAAGCGGCAGTCAGGGGATCACCTTAACCTAAGGGGATGCGACTTTTTGTTTCAGATATCAATATAAACCACAAGGGAAACTGACTGGGTAAATTTATTATTATATTATTATTATACAGAACAAATGATCTCTGACAAGTCCCTATTCTCACCTGGACATTTTCCTGAAGGCCTCCTCAGCCACAGCGAAGATGTGGGGGTCCATGGACCCCATGTCTTGCCCCCTGTAGGCATAGATGACATCCTCACCGTACAGGGGCAGCTGCTGATAGGGGTTGATTGCCACCAGCACGATGCCTGAGGAAACAAAAATGAGCAAGAAAAAAGAATCAAGGACGGCTGGTCCAATATCGTTTACCTTCATTTACAAACAATTATTTCAAAACAATTATTTCCATTCCAACAGAGAATCATCGAAACAATAACCAAGGAATGTCACTAAGAAGATAAATAAACAATTGGGGCATAGCCAGAACAGCCTTTTTGAGAAATGGCAGACACCAAGGCTCTTTACCCTTTAAGGCCGAGTTATAGTCAGTCATGGTTGGGCGTCGGAACTATTGACGCGCGATCATAAAAAGACACGGTTTTTAGGTCTCAGTCTTAGGATTGCGCGCAAGATTTTCGTCCGAATACAAACCGGCCTTTATAAAGGACAACTGATAACATTTAACATTTCTACTGGAAAATTTCAAGGTGCACCAAGGCAATGACCGGGGCACTGGAGGCAATTTCATCCATTGCCTCCGTGAAGTATCAAGCCTGCTGTGCTGTTTTTTATTTCCCCATTACAAATACAAAAACTTATAGTTAGAGCCAATAGACAAACTTAATACATGTATTATCACACAACTTCATAATTTTTTAATAACCCCCCACTGTGTAATGTGCCCTTTTTCTTCCAATTTGACAACCAAAACATGAAAATGGCGAGTATTGTAGACAATAGCCATTAAAGTTTGAAGATGGATGGTTAAAGAGGTCAATAAGCAGACACATACGTGAAGATCGAGCCCAGGTGTGTACTGCAGTACGTCATAAGTGCAACCAGACCACTTTATGCAATTACCACCCTGGCGTAATCATAGCAAGTCATTTTTTGATTAACTGTAAAGTGTTAAAATGTCACCTATTTCTCAGCGTTACTGGAGTAATTGTTTTCACTGCGTCTAGACAGTTTGCACATTGGCATCAGGCCATGTAATGTACACAGCATACACAGCATGCACACATAATGTACATGCCATGCATTTTATTTGATCTGATCATGTTTGCCATGCATTCTTTATTTTTTGCTCAGCAAAGAAATTTCCTCAGCAGAGTTTTCTGCTTAACAGCTTTATGAATTTGGGCCGGTAATAAAGCCTGTAAGCACACAAACTCGCTTAGCACAAAAACCTTGCTTAGCAAAAATTGGCTAACAACCAGCACATCATACTTTACCATTGCTGTGACTGTTAGCCCACTCATTTCTTGCTTAGCATTTGCTCAGCAGAATGTTCTGCCTAAAAGTTTTATGAAATTGGAGCCCAGGTGTGTCCAATGAAATATTATTATAAAACCAATATGCATGCAGTATAATGTTATTTTCATTTTCAATCAGAAAATTCACTTGCAATAAAGTTGTGTACTTTGGGCCATTCAGAATTATAAATTGTCAATTTCTCAACTACCAGCCACTTTCACTAGTTCTGCATTATTTACAACTGACTTGATAATGTAGTGTACCGGTATCAAAAATCACTCAAAACTTCCTCCATAGAAGTGCCCCTTGAAAAGAGGGAAATCGTTGGGCCCCTTCAAGAGTGAAATTCAAGGGCTGCTCTGGTTATTTTAGTAATGGGAAACCTTGACCGAAGTACATCCCCAGAGATGCCAAGTTCAGAAGTCAGCTATGCGTGAGATTTTTCAAAGCCTACCCCCCTCCCCTAAAAAAAAAGGCCCTTTTTTCTTTCTCGGAGAACGGAATCGCCTCACGAAAAAAAAAAATAAAATAAATAAATAAATATAAAAAAAACTGTTTTTTCCAGAAATTTATTTTAAAAAAAGTGCTTCAAAACGCATCAAAAACCTCTTCAGTATACTTCAAGTGCAGGGCATTTGACGTGCAGGGCATACAACCACTACTTTTTAAAGGCCTGCTCATACAGACCTCATGCACATAGACCTTATCGCAAATACCAATGCGCAAGCGCAGACTGTTGAATGAGGTGCATTGTGGGATAGATATGGATCAAATTTGGATACCAGCAAGACCACAATGCACCTAATTCCAAGCTTTACGCGCGCGCCCCAGTATTTGCGAAAAGGTCTATGATGTACATGTAGGGTGCCCTCACCTAGAGGTCAACAAGCCGTCGTTCATTGGCCAAACCTGAGCACCGCGCGTACAAATCTGTGCATTTTGACTGTTTCATCATCGTTTTTACCTCTAAGATGGCGGCTGCATGACAACAATGCATAAGGTCTATTATTAACTGCCTTTCTTTACATATACACATTACACCTTTGCCCTACAACCCAACCTACCGCAGTATGTGTAGATTGCATTGCTTCGTATAAAGCGTTCCTGTAGATTGAAGAGCACGGCGGGTTCATGGAGGTAACTTAGAGACGTCAGGTCGTTCTCCCCAATGAGAATGTCTGGATTCCGTAATGGTGGCAGGTCATCCTTGCTCTTTAGTGGAAGGCTTTTCTCCTGGTTTGAGAATTGACATGAATCAAGATTCCTTTAAAACTATGTCATGACAAGAAACACAAAATACTGCACAAGTCTTGCGGGCATTCAAATATTTTTGGGACCACGTTGGTCCCAAGTACTTTTCTTTAACTCCCAGTGTTTGAATATGCACAAGACTTGCACAGTCTATACAGGGGACCAGTTTCCATTCTTTGCTAACTTCTTCTTTTTATGCCTTAGTAAAACAAAAATTTTCAAGTTTTATTTAATGCAAACAAATAATATAAATATAGAGTTTAAAGACTGACTCAGGTCAGGTAGCCAATGTACAGACCAGTTTGTATTACGAGTAGACATCAAATTTACATCAAAATGCAAAATTTAAATCATTCGATGAGTAAATAACACTACTCACCCCTCCATCGTCTAGCTCGATATCAACAAGTTTATCTCCGATTGTGTAGTCTTTTTTGAGTTCCCCTCCTTTCCAGACGAGCTCGGGGTCGCGTACCCATACGCGGGCACCCTGCACAAGAAAGCAAAATTGGGGTAAACATTGTAAGTTATTGCCATACATCGATGTGGAACAATTCTTGCTGTTCTTACCAGACGGAACACAGTGACACTGCAACCCCCCCCCCAAAAAAAAAAAAAAAATAATAATAATAAATAAAAAATAAAAAAAAAATTCTAAATAAAAAAAAATATATATATATTTTTGCACCCCCATTGCCCACCCCCCCAAAATGAAAATGTCTACATGAGTAACGCCACTGTTCGGCCAATGCTTTTTTTTTCACAAATCACAGAAATCTTCAACCAATTGATATAATGCAATTTCCAACAAGAACATATACAAAGCACATTTGTGACATAAGATACATTTAAATCCAGACCTGTAAAAGATGTGTGTGTCGGGGAAAGGCAGGTTTATCTGTTTTCTTTGTTTTGATACTTATCAAGTACGTGTGCAATGTACATGTACGTGAGGTGAATGTAATACAGTATACATGTACATGTACATCTGGGTAATAACAAAAACACTGTATCCTACGTGTATTATACAAATATACAACACAATTTTCCTTGTGCATTGTATGTAAGAAAGGAACAGAGAATTATGTAAAGTGGGAATTTTACATCATCAATTTGTAAGATCTAAAACTTCTTTTGATTTAGGTAAGAATTATTTTATTTTCAACAGAGAGTGCATATTTTTGTTTTAGGGGGTGCTGTACATTTAGTAATAGTACCCCAAGTTTGGGGGTACCGCACAACCTGCAGCATGCCCTCCCCCTACCCCTAATGACCCAATCCCATGAGTCAGACTAAAATGCAAAGGCAGGACCAAGTGGATAAAATTTCTAAAAAGATTAACCTTGCAAGGTGAAGGATAGCTCCATGGTCTGATGCACCATTAATATGCAAATTATAATCCCTATCATGGAGCTTGCTTTCTCCTCTGTGGTAATGAGATTAAGAGCTTAATCCCCTGGGGAAGTCCATGCAGCACTGATAGCCAGGACCCATAAAGGGGGGGGGGGGGGGGTTAAGTATCTGAATTGTTATTGTAACTGTTAACAGGTAGGCCTACAAGATGATGAATAACTGTTAACAGTCACACCTGTATGACAGCTTGGGGTGAATGTGAAGAATTAACATGTGACATAAACCAAGATGATAGGGGGCCTATAGATAAACAGATACAGCTTTAACAAAAAAAAACTATTTGCTAAGCAACAAAAGAGTGGGGCACCTGAATTTTGGCAGGTAACCAGTTTCTGTGAAGCAAGAATTTTCTTCGGTTAACAATTTGGTATGATTACTACAGGCTTCTTAAAAGAAATTTGCCCCTGGTGAGCCTCCCCCCAACCAATCAGGTTTAATTTCTACCTCCATGGTTTATGGTTTCAGACTGGTTTCAGTTCTGAGGTTATCACAATATTGTACCATATGGTGTTTGTGGTTAATCTTGGTGCAATGTGCACTGCTGATTACAATTCATCGGCTGGGATTCCCGTTGTGTTCCAACCACATTATAATGTACACAACGTAATTCTTGCTGTGAACATGCATGAAGACCAAAGGTTGCACATTACCATCCTCTGACTATTGAAAAGAGCGTTCAAACATTCAAGACCCGTTTCTTTTTTTTTCTGAACTCAAGAACCCCATGTGCAGTAACAATGATGCAGTGCCCGCTGCCAATAGAATGTTAAAAGTCTTGCGCATATTTGAGTCGACCATAGGGACCATTAAAGTTTCCTTCATTTTTTTTCTTCACCATTGAAGTAATGTACGTGGGACCAAAGCGGTCCAAAACAAATGTTTGAATACGCACGAGACTTCTGCGGTCTGCTACAGATTTGAAACTGGCCTCTCGTCTCTGGGCATACAAGGTGGTCTAGTGATTACAAACCTGCTTAAGAACGGCAAGGGTTGTGGGTTTGAATCCCATGATGAAAACCCCAAAAACAAATACCAAAAACCCACATGCAAACAAGTGGTCCATATACTTTCTCTCAAATAAGAAACTACTGACATTTGTTATATATGCACACCTAACTGCAGATTCTTCAACATAATACATGCCAGAATCAGCATTACAAAGTCTAAAGTCAAGAAACCATGGTTATTTCTTACACTAGAATTCAAAGTTCTTCACTGTGTAAATAAATGTCTGCTAAATAAGAATCTTAAACATGGCCTTTAAAAAGCTAGGGGATCATGATTGCATAACAGGGGATAACGGAATGATTGGCCCTTATGGGGGTGTATAAATCAAGGATAAGACCAAGCCAAGTATTTATAGTCAAGCGAGAGAGAGGATGAGCTTTCATGACAGCTATCAGTTTCCTTGTCATGCCACTCTTTATTTCCATCCAGGACAGAACACAAAATGTGCCAAGAGACAAGGATCTTTTTTTATTATTTTTTTTCAAGACAAGAGGATGTCAGGTTTCATCCAGCCTTTGCCTGATTTCCAGGGCCAGATTTCATTAGCTGTTTAGCAAATGTATTTGCTAATCAAACAAATGAGTGGAGCTCCAGTTGCAGCGATGTAAACTTTTTATGGAATTTTAGCTGGTTCAAAAAAGTTCCTGTTAAACAAGATTAGAACAGGCTTTCTGAACCAGTGGTGACTGTCTTTATTATAAGGCCAGAGCAGAGAATCTGCAGATGTACACACATGCATAACTTTCAGAACATGGTCTTAAAGACACAGGACACCTTTGGTAATTGTCAAAGACCGGTCTTCTCACTTGGTGTATCTCAAATTTGAAATCAATTCTTCGTCGAAGTTGCAAGATAATAAAGTTGTGTGCTTTCTTTATTCTCTCACTAACTTCATGTCAAAGAAACTTGTTGCCTTACCTTGATTCATTACAGGTCATTTATTTCCCACATTATCAAAACATATGGACAACAACAGTTTCAGTTTTTTAAGCCTCTTAAGTTTCAGCGGAAAGAAAACACATGTGTGTCGGGGGGGGGGGGTAAATAAAATGAATAATATTGCAGATAGTGGGTGGGCTCATTAAAGGTAGATTACATTATTTGCAGATATGAACAAATAATATGTACAATTGTTAAATTTGTAATGAAAAAAACGCAGTTTTGTATCATTTTGAAGCGACATTATATATCTTAATCCTAATTCCAATTCCACCCGGGACCTTAACCCTAACCCTTAGCCCCAACTTGTAGATCACAAGGGCTCTCAGAACATAGGCTTGTTGGTTGTACAGCAGTCACCATTGAGAAAACCAATGGTGATTTTACAGGGTCTTCTAAATGTTATTTCTTCAACTTTGGCAGTATTCCAAAAAGAAATAGCACTTATTTGGTTATTGGTATATTGGTTATTTGGTTATTAATCAATGAGCTTTCAAATTTAAAAATCAATCAAGTTTTTTATTAAAATTTTGTTTTATTCAACCAATCCTATACTTGTTATAAAGATCAGGAAGTTAAGCTTAAAGTAAACATTGGGTCTCTGAGCATGCATGAATTCATGTTTTGTCCTAAAGTCCAGACACTCTGTAAATTAGACACGCTGAAAATTAAACACGCCATGGGTCCTTTTCATACAGCTTCATGGACACCTAGCCTAGAGAGGAATGTTTTCCATTAAAACACTTCAGTACAAGGTACTTACTTTGCAGTATACGAATGTATCAACCAGAGTGTAGTTCACTGATCTACCAGCCCAATCAAGCGCCATATTCACTCCCCGAGTTGAACGTTACATAAATCCAACAAATAAATGGTGTTCACAATACACGCTGGTACTATCCACAGCATACCACCACACTAAGTTTCCATTACATATTCCAAGAAATTACGATTGATTTCAACTGAGAAAGCTGGAGTTCTGATGCAATGCTAGAAGAAATCCTTGGATGGAGCAAACATATGGTCGTAAGGTCAAAGGTGGTGAACCTTTTCATAAAAACTTCTCCAAAAGTGCAGCACTCATGGCGAGCCTGTTGATCAACACACAACAAATCCCTGGATGCAATATGATTCTTGTCAGAGGTGATTTGCAGTGTCTGATTTCTGAATTACCTTGAGCTTGCCAACCTCTGCACTTATGACATCCACAAAAGGCCACCTCTTTTTTCCCCCTTGCTTATAGTTAGCTCCACCAAAAATCTGATTCACTGAAGACTCTGGACGGAAGTCTTCTAGCTATAATCCACAGGAAATCACCATTATAAAAATTCCAAAGATTTTACAGTTTTCCCCAAAATTGCTCTAGCAATGGTTGGCCAACACAATACCTGTCCCACTCAGTTTTTATCTCCAACTAGTGAACTGAATGCCTCAACTTTTGGGGATCAAAGCATTTGCTTTGACAAAAAAAAAAAATCTCTTTCCAGTAAATATTGACTGCCGCAGCCTTACCCCCGAACACAGCCTCAATTGTCACAAACTTCAAAGATCCTACTTTCCAAATTTTGTATTCGTGTTCTGCGGCCACAATGGAAATCCACCATGCGAAACATCAATAAAAAAAATGTGTGCGCTGAAGTTCAACCAACAGGTTTTCTCACGCGCCTTCGAGAGAGTTGGAAAATTGTCAACATGGTGTGCATGTGAACATTTCTGTATTGTCGTTCCTGGCCCAAAGCTGGCTGAGAATTGTAAACACACTTCCAATTGATTCCCCTCTAATGTACAAAGGTCTTGTGTATTGTATCCATCAATCTGAGCTTGAACAAAATAAGTGCATTTCAGCAAGCTTTTAAGACATTTAATTTCCTGTTTCCTTTATCATGCTTTGTTTTCTTCGGTGCTTTTTACTTTGCGCTAATGTTCGAATGTTCACTGTTATTCCACAAGATACTTATTTGATGAATCAAATGAGTCATGGACAAGACCTTGGCGTTCACCAGCGATCACGATGTACGTGTAGACCGCAAGAATTATGCAGGCTCCGTCATAGAGTGATGTCCTCATAAAACTGACTGATGTCACACAAAAAAAACACTCCTAAAAATAAGTTAACTCCTCCAATCCAACAAGTGCAAACTGAGTTTGAAGCCTAACCCTCTCCTATGGTCCCAGACACCGTTCACACATTCACACTATCAACCAGACTAAATGCACCGGCGTCAGATCACTCTGGTATCACAACATGTATTCCATGTACAAATCTGCATCAACTTTATAACCATAACAATCAAATCATAAACAGCTTACTGGATGACAAGATAGATTCAAAGTTTTATAAGTCCAGCTCCGGTGTTCACACTCTGCCACTTTGAGTCGTCAAAACACTAAATTATTCTCGTTCAGCGACTCCATTACAAGCAACGAGTGAGAGTGAATGTCCTACACCGTACTCCGAGCAAAGAGTGAATGAAGACCCAATGACCTCCGAAACTCATCTACATATAAATACTAATCGCTCCTAATCAAAACACGCTGCTATACACTATGTAACTGTTGATCCCGTAATCAGTGTTAAATCTCACAGATCAGCATTGGCCAAGGTGAGCACCCAGAAAACACTTGACAAGACGAAACAAATGTTCAGTGGGTGGACGGATGTCGTGGCTGTGGACTGCTGCTTATAGTCATTCGATGTTAAAACGGACAGAAGAACAAAACTTCAGGATCCTTCCACCAACTGTGCAGATGATGAGAGATATGCTTGGTTGATGGTGTACGACTACCATCTCATGTTGCACAGACTGACATGGGATCGGAGTGAAGCTACAACATACCTGATGACACACTGCTGTTGTCTTTGCCTCACACTACCAGCAAAAATCAGACTGAATTTTTAATTACTTGGACAATTTAAGGGCGTGGGATTATAAACAGTTGTTGTTACACATATGTAAATGCCAGCATGGTGGATCTGCAGGATGGATACTTTGCGAATTTGTAACACACTCATTCCGATACGCTGGACCGTGGGAGTATCTGGATTAAAGCTATAGGGAAATGTCAAGGTACACAGGTGAGCTATTGACACACGATGATGTACCCTGCATGGCGTGAGGGCCAGCTGTTAAGTTAACACATGTTAACGGACTGAGAAAAGACTTCGCTGAACAGATGAGTGGTAAGGCCCATAAGTCAGGTCCTGGCCTTATGCTTTGTTTTTTTTTGAAAGGGCAAGGGCATTTTCTACTTGGTGAAGGGCATATCTATGAGAAAATTGTACATAGGCTGCTGTCCGAATTGATGACTTCAGCTACAGTTAGAATTTTTACCAAGGGTGTTGCTAAGGACGTCCAAAACTTCATATGTATGATGACCCAGAAATCTGGCCGTAGCTGTAACCGCCAATTCGGACATGGCCTAAGTTTCTAAGGAAACATTTCATGGGGCACCAAGGCAATGACTCAGGGCAACGGAGGCATTTGCCTCTTTTAAGTATCAGGGATGCAGGACATTGATGAAAAGTTTGGACCGTTGCACTTTCAAAAGATATGTACGTAGGCCTTAAAAGATTAAAATATTTGTGAGCTTATGGGTTCAGGCCCTTTTCATTGTACAGACTTCTTATTGTGCAATTTTCTTCCAGATAAATAACAAAAATGAAGCAGGGTTTTATACAGTGTACTTTTACTCAAGTCTGACAAATACTAATAAACATTTCAAGAACATTTGTATGTATTCACGATCAAATTTATGCCTTGGGGTTCAATATTAATTGTTCACCGATATGGAATGTTAGAATTTCCAACCATTGAACTTTGCTGTTCAATTTATTCAAAAGTTTGCACACCAGATGCCTTAAGATCCGCCGTCAATAGCTTTTGAGCAACAAGCTTGGCAGAACTCCAAAAGTGAAATGATTATTATGTAAAGTTGTGCTATGGAGTTGACATAAAAACAGCTACGTGATAATATGATATAGGCCGTTAGTGGTGGAACCATTAGGGGTTCAAGCAACAGTGACCCGTGCAATCTCCATCCAGGTCTCCTAGACCAGAAAGCGAATTACATACTAAACAGTATTCCAGAAATCAACATTGCAGATGACGGTGGTGTTTGTGTCGGTGACTTTATTACCAGGAACTTGTACGGTAATCGTGGCACTGTGTCAGTTTAGGAAGAGGTGTGGTAAGATCAAGAAAACTGCATGTATTTTGTTAGTGGGACTACTCTTTAGCAATCTTGACTCAAGTTAGTGAAGTTATTTTATTATAATGTATGACTAATGACTACAGATGCTGCTAGGCATTGAATGTCTCCTAAAGCTTTCAAGCTGTGTAATGAACAAATAATGTACAGTATGGTATCTTTCAATTGATGGTTACTGCATCAGGGATAAAAGTCATGGAATAATTTGTTCACAGTTTGAAGGACCCATGTGTTTGATGAAGTGCTCACTGTATATAAAAATATGCTATTACAAGAAAATAAATCCACAGCCGCCTCAGGTGGGACTTGAACCCCAAACTATCCAAATTCTAGAGCTGATGTTGATGGGTACAATGTACATCTCTGCTCCAATACAACCCATAATGTATAGTACTTGCATGATGTACATTCCATGTGCCCAAACAATTAGCCTGGGTGGAAGTGGAAGGATGTACAACCATTATCAACATCATGTTCTTTTCACACCAGGGACCCTATCCCTGTACAAAAAGTGTACTTCAAACGTTCATGGCAAAGTACACAAGCATGTACACTGACGTGATATCAGTTTACATATGTGCTACAAGTGAGTCAGAAGTAAAAGTAGGGCCTAAAAAGTCTGTGGAAATTGAGTTATGATGGGTGTGACTACAGGGCCAAATTCCATAAAGCCTGTAAGAACAAAAATTTGCTTAGCATGAAATTTCTTCCTTGGTAAAAACAGGATTACCAACCAATTAATGTCCACGTGATTTTCAGGATTTAGCAAACAGCAGCTGAATAATACCAGTATCAAGCAGTATGCAACAAATAAATTTTTTGTTGGTAATCCTGTTTTTACCAAGGAAGAAATTTCATGCTAAGCAAAGTTTTGTGCTCACAGGATTTATGAAATTGGGCCCTAATTACAAAATCTCCTCTGATCAAAATTCTCGCCTCTGATCAAAATTCTTTCCAGCCTAGCCCATCAGTCAAGAATAAAGTTTAACAGACAAAATATCATGTCACACGTACAATTGAATCTATGTCACACATAAGTATACAATCTATGACTGGCATCCTACTTATTTTTGCGTAGCAGAAAGTTAAAATTGAGCCCTGACTGTCCATTGTAAGTAATGGGAAACAGAACAAAGTTCCGAAGTGAGGGAGTAAGGAAAGAAACTGGAAGACTACCCCCAAAGGTTGACTGGTACCCTGTCCTTACCTGCAAGGATAAGGACACGTATTGGTTCATGTGCACATTACATCATATTAACTGCAAATCTCCAGAATCAAGATGAATGGTTAGGAGCCCAAACATCATCCAACTTTCACACAAAGAGCTGTGAACTCAGCCGATGATCAACAAGTGATGATAAAGGGACAGGTGATACGATCCCTGGGAGTCCCTCAATAGTCAGAGTCATATTGTACGATCCCTGGGAGTCCCTCAATAGTCAGAGTCATATTGTACACATTGGCAACCCATGATAAAACTGAAAGGGTTATTAACATTTTGAATGCTGCAGAGTGCAAAAATGAGCAACATTTCTTGACAAAAGTCAAGGACAATTTATGATTCATGATGGGTCTGCAGGTGATTCAATGAACACATGTATTTCAAACAAGATTAGTGGATAAGGAAAAAAATAAAACTGAGCTTAAGTTAGAAATGAAGGGATGAAGACTGGTGGAGGTGTGACCATTTCTCAGTGGTATTGGACATTGAGTTGAAGAAGTGACTCATGAATCGTAGCTACACCCAACATTTCATTAATTCAGTAGCATGCCATGCTCAAAAAGCACCGACTTTAGTGCATTGCAACAATTTGTTGGTATCCTTTAAATTTGAATACACTTTAATTTGTATTTAGATTCCTTTTTAAAGTTAAATCTGTCAACAAACACCGTACAAAAATAAAGACAAATTTTCAATTCTAAGAATTAGTAAATATTATCTTAAAAAGGTAATAATTGTCCTTGTTATCTTGTTCTCACCCTGTGAGCTACTTTTTTCATAGCATTTGTCAGGCTTTAGGCCTAAGACACTGTAAGCCCCCAAAACTTACATCACATAACATATAAATATCTTTGATCACCAGTGTTCCTTATTAAACTCAGAGCATTTGACTTTGATCACGCTGAGACTAAACGAGCCACTTTAGAACACTTTGTTTCTTAAAAAAGTGTTTGATTTGAGTACCCCGCCAACAAAATTAATTTCATTCAGATGCTCGGAACTGATTTATTGGAGAGGAAATTAATCATCAAACAATGTTTGTAATCACTCAAATTAAAGTTCATCATTTTGATGAATTATTACTACAAATGTAATAATGCAGTCTCCATACTCCCAAAATAACAGCAGGCTAGACAATGAGTCTGTTAATTACTTCAGAGACAGTCAAGTTTACCGACGAATGTTTAATATAATTCCTAATCTTCTGCCAGTCGGTTGGTTCTGCATGGCGGCGCCTACCACCATCCCACCTGACGAGCTTTGTTATTCCAAATGCATACGGACAGTCCGAAAGGTCATTCCGGCCTGTGCATCATCCAGGGGTACTTGGGTTTTGAAACTTGGATTACATCAATACATTTACTGCATTGATTCTGTAAGTGCTTGACTAGGTCGGCAGATGAATGCTTGATGCTGGAATCGACGGCAATACGTTGTATGACCTTTATTTGGCTCCATCTTTGTAGGGCATGGTCAGGGTTTTTGTTTCCTTTAATCACGGCATAGTTTCCACCAAGGCAAACTCATCTTCACTTGGGCAGAGCAATCTTGTCTAGTTTCTCCATCGTTGAGACAAAAATCAACTGAGGGATACTAAAACCTTGTGCAGTACCAGATCATTTTAGCAAAAAGCCTCAGTTGCATCTGACATAATAATTGTCATAATAATGAGGTTCAAAATGGCTGCTTTACAACAAAGGTATAATGATTGACGGCTATTTTCTTGACTTTCTTACAAGTCTTCTCTCTTTTTTAAAATAAAAAGTATACTGCAGAGTGCCATCAACTCTTAACAACAAAGTCTCTACCATAAACTTCACTTCATGCGCACTTTATCAATATTTCTTTTCATAAATTTAACCAGACATGTCGAACAAACTTTCAAACAAACATTTTCCTTGCAGGAACTTACCAGACCTGGAAAGTAGCTCACAAAATACTCTGTGCCTTCCTTGTTCTTGTTTTCATCGCAACCATCCATTTCCATCAAAAGTAATTTTTCTCACACTGAGATTTATTTCTCCCAAGGGTCACACTAAGAAAAACCAGCTCATATCCTGACAGAAGATGCCATGTGGGTCTCGGAATAAATTTCCACAATCCAGATAGTCTACGCAAGAGACCAAAGCATGGCAAACTTAGCTTCGGCAAACCATGCAACAGTAAACAGCAGACCTGCAATACTTGAAGGCACTAAAGCTCTACCATCCTGGTGCTAAAGTATTAAACCACCTATAAAACACCACTCTGTAACTCTGGAAGCTGCGACTTTCCTCAAGTTGACAACAAATTCTTGAAACTTCCTCCAGCCAGCAGAAAACCACTCAGTCTTATCTCCACCTGGAGACAGGAAAAGGGTGCTGACATGGGTGAGCTTTTTCCCCCTCGCTACAGACCTGGGCAGCTGACCTTCTGATGAGTAAGCAAGGAGGGAGAACTACGAGAGGGAAGGGGGGCCATGCTGTTGAAACGTTTCTAATTGGCACAGTGAGGGTGACTTTGTGATCGAACGGCAAACAGCAAATAGTTTCACAGGCTTTTGTGCCCCGTTTTCTAATTCGCTAAACTGGAAATCAGATGTTTGAAATCAGATGTTTGCAACATTGTCTGCTAATTGTTTTCTGGCTTTCAGGGGTAAGTTTTTACTTTGGAGGTGGGGGAGCAGGGGGATGGGGGTGATACGTTTGATATGGTTCTGTATCAAGTCTCCATGCTGTGTCATGTCCTTTTTTTAACACCGACTTAGTGTATTATTTTTAGGATGAACCATTTTTCTTCAACTAATCCTCTCAATTTTCAAGGGAGTGTATTTAAAGGAAGAGCAGAATTACTCATGGGACTTTGCGGTTAATAAAGGTTATGAAGATGTGTTGATAACTTCATCATTGGGACAATGTTTACACTTGCTCTTTAATGCGGTTATATACTGTAGATCAATGTCACTTACATACAAAGTACTATGTACAACATTAAGAATATGGTAACCTACACAAACAGTGTACATTACTTCATGTAATTATTTGTACAGTAATGTGTCGTGACTTGTGGCCATAATAATAATAACTAGTTTACGGCGCTTTATCTCTCAAAAACAAAACAGATTTTTGAATTATAATACCCATTAGAATACTCAATGTACATTGTAAATTTGTTGTGTACACCAACTGTACAATGTACACAAAATGTGCAATGCCAAGTCATTCCTCTTCGTGTCTGACATTAGTAATGTTCTGAGGGGAGAAAATGTCAAACACGTACTAGAATGGCCCCAAGACCCCAGGAGTTTAACATCAATGTTGCATTTAAACCTACAGAACAGTGTACAAAGTCAAATCATGTACAATCAAAGTGTACAATGTATGACAGTGACTAGACAGTCCCTACTGTATTTTACTCTTTGCCCCCCCCCCCCCCCTCTCCATGGAGCATTGTAAAGTAGCATAGAGGGCAGGCTTCACTTTCACTGGATGAGATGCATACATTTGCAAATAATGTGCAGAGCCAGCCAGCATGACTAATTCTGGTGTAGTAGTACGTACAATGTAGGCTACAGTACACCCCACGTACATGTACAACGTAAAATAATATGCGTCATATTGTGAGTATGAAACAAACCTCCCCATGGGCATCTCTGACTGTCAGATTGAAGGGTGCCCTCACTTTCAACTTAACAGGGTGGAAATATCCAATCAAACTTCATAACAATAAAAAATGAACAGGTATGGACCCTTGAGGGGTGGAAATCAAATTCAATTACTGACACAGAGTATGCTGGTTTTCAAAATATTATGTACAGGGCCCAGCAAAAACTTTTGCTGAAACAAATTTCTGCTAATCAGAAAAGAGCAGGATACCATTCACAAATTGACAAATTGTACATGAAATGGTAGTTTGGCTGGTAACCTTATTCTGGTAAGCATAATTTTGTTGTGCTTAGCATTTTTCTTCGGACAAGTTTGGCATGTTTAAAAAGATGTGGGTGCAAAAAAATACACGCAAAATGTCTACAGCGTGTTAAGTTTTGTTGTGTAAAGGAAATCGTTACATGATGCATCCTGTACACATTTTGTTTAAAACATTTCGTACTACAAAATAATGCAGTGTGCAGTGTTACAGTTTACATTAATTGCATGCAAACATACTTTACATTATACAGTGTGCAGTCAGCATCCAAATTAAGCGCATTAGGCCATGTGTGTGCATGTACTACATGATCAGCATTCGAACGCTAGATTATTGATCTAACCAAACCTACAGCTTGCTAGCCGATCATATCTTCCAATTTCCCTTATTCCCCCAAGCCGTCCCGTGTCCCCGACAAATTACGAGCCTTGGGAACGACTGAAAAACATCAGGCAAGCATGAAGCTGTGTATCTCTCTGCCATGCCAGAAGGGAGAGTTCGAATGGCTATCCAGTCGCAGGTGTTACAACATGAATAATGGCTTTTTGACGTACTCATTTATTTTTTTTTCATTATTTATAAAGCAGGCAGACTTGGGGGGGGGGGAGAGAGGGGATGCTGCGCAAAAGAAAAACACAAAGAATGTTGACAGAAATAGTTTATTTTTATTTTGGCCTTCCAGAAAGACTCTGCTACATGTAAGGTCGAAACCCCAGGCCATTAAAATTTGTTTTGCAAACCTTCAGTCCTTTTGGTTGGTAAGTTGTTTTCAATCAGCTAATTTATATTTTCTAATCTTTCTTTATGAAATATGTTATCTTTGGTTAAATTGGCTGCATATTACAAATTGGTGCTTGCAATCGCCTTTGGTTTGGAATTACTTTCCTGCTGAGTGTCGCACATCTCACTGCATGCTGCGGGGGACTTGTTCAAGTGCTTGCGCTTGATGCGTGTTCCGTTCAAAAGGCTCTCTGCATATTTTTTTCTAGAAGTTCGGAAGAAAGTGAACACAGATCATTGCCATAATGTCAATGAGCAAGGTATTTGTTTCTCAATTCTCATATCCACCTACATATCCATTACATGGTCCGTGTACTTGTACACAAGAACAGCAGGCCAAAATATATTTGGACTTGCACTGTACGCACAATGCAGATCATGTACCTTTTCAAATGATAAGCAATTCCAGAGTGTTACTTGGACCTGCAGTAACTCCAGAGTCAGAATACAGGCCTATGTAATTCCTGGATTTAAGGACTTGGGAAGATTTTTTCATACTTAGTGTTTTTAATTTATTGAACATTTAAAAAAATGTATAATTACGCTTAAAGGCAATGGACACTATTGGTAGTGACTCAAAATACTTATCATCATAAAACCTTTCTTGATTACGAGTAATGGGGAGAGGTTGATGGTATAAAACATTGTGAGAAATAGCTCCCCCTGAAGTGACTTAGTTTTCGATAAAGAAGTGATTTTCTGCGAATTTAGAATTTGAGGTCTGGAAATCAAGCATCAGAAAGCACACAACTTCGTGTGACAAGGGTGTTTTTCGCAAATTCGACGACCGATTGAGCTCAAATTTTCACAGGTTTGTTATTTCATGCATTAAGATACGCCAACTGTGAAGACTAGTCTTTGACAATTACCAAAAGTGTCCACTGTATTTAAATCAGAATGTAAAATAACATGTTTACCAAAAATTAATTACCCCAAATCAAATGACACAGAAGAGAAGCCTTTCTCAACAACTGTGCACTTTTAACAGTGTGCACTTCTCAACAAGTAAGTGTTTATGTTTATTGGGCCCGAGTTTTTTTTAGTACGCTATGACCCTACTTGTACCTCTGAGCATGGTTTCTGCTTACACACAAGTAACGTTTCTGCTTACACACAAGTAACGTTGGGCTCAGGACAGTGGAAATATTTAAGGAAAATCTATACTGTGCAACATGGCTTTGAATCACAAACCATTGTAAAATACATTGTAAAGGAATTATTCATTTTCCACTCATGAATGTTCTTGAAACTGATTGCACAATAACAATTACACTTTGAAGGAATCACCATGACCTCTGAACAACAATAACACAATGTTCCATAACGCAATGCATTCATTGGTAGACTGGGCTTGTTGTACCAACTGCCAAGTGGTCACAATGGCGAGGATTTTTTAGATCAATATAAATCAATGTCATACACAGGTATGATTCCATTATTGTTAGCTGAAATGTTCTCAAGGTTTGCAAACTGCAATTCAGAGAAAGATCAATTTATAAACACGGGTTGTATATTTTTCAGTTGGGTTTGACCTTTGATATCTTGGCTGAAAGTTTAAAACAGCATCTAATCACAAACTTGTTTCATCTGCTTGATTGGTTTACTAAATGTACATATTTTCTAATGAACTGTTTGGGTTTACTGCAGCTATTTAGAGTCTTGGTTCTACGAAGCTCCAGTTGTGTAGTCACGAACCATGAAGTCACGAAAACCTAAACGCTCTCCAAACTGCTCTCACCGCCCCACGAACAACTTGCCACTAGAGGGCGCTATCATTCCCGTAACCGCGAACTGCTATCTCCTGTGAAAGCGGTTCGTGGTGTGATAGGGGTTACGGGAATGAGAGCGCCCTCTAGTGGCGAGTGGTTATTGGGGTGATAGCGGTTTAGATAGCAGTTAGGTTTTCGTGACTACACAACTGGAGTGCTTAGAACCAAGATTACTAATTTTTGTACATGAACCTTGCCTCACTCTCTATTCAATTTTACAAACAAAAATTACTGTAATGTTTGGTTGTGGCACTTAAAGACTAACTAATTACACCCACAAAAATTAGTCCACTTAGTATAAATTGTGCTACCACTACCTTCCTTGATTTATTTTTGTCTATTTTTATTATTGTATGTTTGCAATAATTATTCATACAATTTGTTTATATAAAATAAATGTTTACAATTGCTGGGCACGTTTGAAAAACAGTGTCTAGATAAACCCAAACTTTTGAAAAGGAGATCACATTGAAGATCTGGCTGAAATCAGCCACTCGTATAATAATTTATGTAAAACAACTTTTTTACACACAAAACTTGTAAAATCAACAAAATACTTGTATCATGCACAAGGGATCCCTCTCTTTTTGTTGTCATGCCCTTTCGATTGTAAACTGTAATGTAATGTAAACTCTTTCTTCATTTCCCATTTTAATAATCCCATTATTCAATTCATGGTTTGAGTAAATTTTTAACAGCCAACCTTTGCCCTTTACGAAGGCCTACCATTTGTTATCAGAATATCAGTATCACACACTGAATCAGATGTACAACAATAGCTATGACCTCCAAATGCATTGTGTACACAGTTAAATTGATGCGTGAATTACATAAATATCTTCATTGGTATTGCTATAGTGAAATATACACTATGGTACCCAACACTGATGGCAGCGTGTACTTTATACCTTGTACAACCATGTAGTGAGTCATCGTATGTGATGATACAGGCTTGGTGGTTCCAGTATTGTACACACCGGGTATTTGAGCAACTTCTTCAATCATATAATATTTACAACATGTGCCTGGACGTTTTACAAGTGCACCTGTTTTGTCAATATTTACAACTAGTGGGTCCCTCGTGAAAAACACATGATCATTGCACAGTTAATAAAACATTCTTCATGATTTATTGTCTGACAGATTTGCACAGTTTAGACTAGGACAGTTATGTAAAGAGCTAAACGCACCCATAAAGCCTCCAGTGACCTTCTTTTAATGTTTGTTGGAGTGGATTCCACAAAGAGTTTAAAAAGACTAGTCTTATCTCAAGTTAAGACAAATTAGTCGTCCTAACTTCAGGGATGAGAGTCATTGCTCCCAAAAAGGTCTGAAACTATAGGATACAAATTCTGCTGATGTTGAAATATTGGCTTTTCCACCTGTATGGTAACCCTTTGAGTTATAGATTCCACTGAGCTTTTAGGAACAGTGTTCTTAGCACTAGAGAAGTATGTAGATCAAAGAGCAGGAGTTTGTTATTATGGCTTCACCAGGCCGACTTAAAAAGTCTGAATTCAGATAAAAGTCTGACAAATCTCATCCTTGTAACTTAGGACTAGCCATGTGTTATATTAAACTAGGACTAGTCCTAACTCTGTTTGAAATTGGCCCCAGTGCCCATATATACACAGACTCCTATTTCCCCTACACAGTCAGCAAAATGTGAACAAGTTGAATGAGGAAGATAAAAAGGATGCCTTGTATAGCATACATTTTGTAGTTTCATTTTAAAAACAACACTTGAGATAATGAGATTCTGTACAGTACAACTTGTTATGAAAAAAACAAATTGAGTCGTGTAAATTTCCTCGAGTAAACTGTACACACGTAATATTTTAGGAGCTTTTTAAAAACAGGTTGACTTTGGATTGAACCTTTTGATTCCTTTTAGTCTTACAGCCTTTGTGTTTATTGGATACAAGAAGAGCACCAATTCAATATTTTCCCTAAAAAGTGTATCCTTTTGGTTCCATGCCAAGAAGTCATTTAGAGTCAAATACATGCCCAGTGTCGTAGAATGCGTGCCATCAGCAACGGCAGTAGAACGTCAGCAACGACAGTAGAACGTGTTAAAAAGGATGCCTTGTACAGCATACATTTTGTAGTTTCATTAAAAAACAACACTTGAGATAATGAGATTTTGACAACACATACGTGTACGTACAACTTGTTATGAAAAAAAACCAAATTGAGTCATGTAAATTTCCTCGTGTAAGCTGTACACTTGTAATATTTTAAGAGCCTTTTATAAACAGGTTGACTTTGGATTGAACCTTTTGATTCCTTTTGGTGTTACCTACAGCCTGTGTGTATTATTGGATACAAGAAGAACACAAATTCAATACTTTCCATTCAAGTTGCGTTCATGGAGACCCCTAAAAAAGTGTATTCTTTCGGTTGTCTGCTTTTAATAGGATTGTCTGGTGTCCCTTACGTTGCCAAGAAGTCATATTGAGTCAAATACATGCCCAGTGTCGTACACTGCATGCCGTCAGCAACGGCAGTAGAACGTGTTAAAAGTAATCTAAGATCCTCCTGTTATAAAGAACACCATTGGCCTCTCCTTGCAATCTACTATTTTATTCACTTAGCCACCTTCAATCTCCCCCCATGGGAGTCCGTCGCAAATTAAGATTTGTTTACTTCAGACTTCCGCAGATACTCTGTATGCGTGTAAGTTGTTTCCAGTCCCTGTGCAGCTTTTGAATTAATTTATTCATGGGATTGTCTTCGGCAAACCAGCCCCTAACTGTGGTCCCACAGATTGAGTGTGATGCTAGTAATACAACGGTGTGAGAAGGTATAAGAACTTCATATATCTACATGTACATGTAAGACGCTGTCATTATGAATCCCTCCCAGGTCATTTTAAATAAGAAAGCTAAATTGGACAATAATGTTAAAACTGTTTTTTATTGCACAATTTTCAATTACGAATAATGTTCACATAACATTCCACGCTATAGTTCATGTGCAGTGTATCAGTGTCTACAACACTTTCTCTGTACAAATATGCTATAAGAGTTGTACACTGTTGTTCTTTATGAAGTGTACGCAACCACAACCCCCTCAAGAGCGATGGCATAGAGACCCCAAGCTTTGGATTGTATTGTCGGTACATCTTGTGCAGAATCGAATGAATGATATCACATCGTAATGGCAACCCTACAGTAGTGTCTTCGCAGACTCTTGCAAACGACAGCGTCAATGTTTATGTATCATAACACCCTCAAGAACGATGCATAGAGCCGTGTATAAAACACCAGACCCGGGTTTTGGCCTCTATCATCGGGGCGGATTACAATAAAACGGTCTTAGTCAGCGATTTAAGACCAGTCAGTTATAGCCAGCTATCTGCCTTAAACAGTCTTAGCTTAGTCCGTCAATTAAAACTGATGCAACAAGCCAGTCTTAGATAAGTCGGTGAAAAGTAATGCAGTACAAACAAATGTCCCATAATACTTAGCACTTCTGCAGGCACTGGCAGTACGGCATTGTTCTTATTGCTTAGGTTTAAATCATCGGATATGCAATCTGTGAGTTGTATCATTTTTACTCTTGGGAACATTTACGATGCAAAGTATCACCACTATTATGCCTCTAATGGGTGTACTCTATTTCTAAAATACAATCTCATCGTATAGAGCTCTTTGTATCAAATCATCTACAACTAACAAATGCAGCGCCATCTTAAAAAAAACAAAAAAACAAATGATTACAGCCAGCTCAGAGCAGGCTTAAGATATAGACCGGCTTTAATTGTAGACTATTGCAATCGGTCTATAATTAAAGACTGTCTGAGCGCGTCTCATGTTAGCCGGCTATAGCGCATAGACCGGTTTAAGACCGCTTGGTGCAATCCGCCCCTGTGTAACATTGTAATCGAATGAATGATATTACAGTGTTGAGTATGGCAACCCTAGTGTCTTCATAGACATTGCGAATGACAGTGCAGCTCTATGTTCATGTACCATCACACCCTCAAGAGCGATGGCGTAGAGCTGTGTCGGACACATCAGCCCAGCGTGTTGACCTGTATCGTCATCCGTCATTAGTGATTTTGTCAGCATTTTTTTTAGTATGGTACCCCTGGGCTAAATGAATATTAAAACAATCCTGGGAATGGGCTGTAAATTTAATGCACGAATTATTAAACAGGATATGACACAGCCTACATTGTATACAAGCCAAACAAACATAAACACATGGTGAAATTTGTTTAAAATCTTTTTTGTTGTTGTTAATTTGCTTGAGTCACAAAGTTTTATTTTACTATTCTCTTCCCCAAACACTAGGGTAGACTTTCTGCTCAATACTCATGGCGCTGTTGCCACAAAATTATGCGTTTAGATTATGCCCTTACCATGCTTCAACCATACTTACAGTACAGCACCCAGCCTGTGCACTGCCACGAAATGAGGCCCTTGTCAATGTCGCTGTGCACTAAAAATGACAAACATAACGGCTCACATGATAAAACTTCAAGTGCAACACTTAAGTCTTCATCATGAGAGATCCAACCATTTTCTGCATGGTTCAGCAAAGGCAAAAGCACAAAATACTCGTACAGATGGCTAGCTTGTGCGAAATGTACTCTTGCATTGTTACGCCATTATTTTATTACAGTAAGCACCAGAAGGTTGTCATGCCTTTTCCAGGGCTTATATTAAGTACATGTAGCTGCTATGAAATGAAAATTGCACAGTAAGCACAAAGTCTTCCATTAGGCACTGCTTTATGAATTTGGGCGGCATTTGTCGTACACATACATGTGGGCCTAGATGTTGACACCATACCAGGCCAACAATCATATGCTAACAACATGCAGTACTGTACAACATGTGTTACTCTACATGTAACTGTCTGTTTCTAAAGAAACCTGTGCAAGTCATGTCTGTCATACTTTCCTAGACAGAGAATATCCGCAAAGAAAACTTGCCACATCACACCACACACACACTGGAAACATGACAATAGAGCCAGTCTCTAACAGGCCATTCATTGTGTCAATTGAAAAGAATTCAATGAATAGTTGAAGCAGTAAACTCATGGCCAAAATAATACTTTGAAACTAGTTAGGTGCTCTCAAGGTATGCAACAGCCTACTGTATGAGCCCATAGTGCGTCTTTCCAGAATTGAATTTTTTGTCCTGTAGGCCTACTGTACAGTCAGGATACGTTTGGAGAAAAAAAGAAGAAAAAAAACGCAATCAAGGTTGAGTTGGTTATGTCAGAAGATTTGACCAAGTGTCTGTCTGACATTGATAATTTGACAGTATACATCTCACTATAGACTGTTCAGGAATCCATATCTTCAACGTTTTACTTCATTGGACACAAAAGTTGCCACAGTGCACTTAACGCCCTTCAATAAAGTAAAAATATTTGAATTGACTTGCATGATTATAACAGCAACTTCTAAGTAGTACAAGATTTACATACAGTCATAGGGGATCTATCATTACAGGCAAAAACAGATCCTGTAATCCTGTAAATCAAAACTATGCGAATCGAAACCATCACTTTATCCCAGCAAGTTTCGCTTTAAAGATGATCAAGCGTCAAGCATCCAGGTCTTCTTTTGTTAAATTTAGTGTTAAGATACTGCACCCAGCCACAGTGCGGTAATCTTCAAATTTTCTGAAGCAGCACTTTAGAAGAAGAAGAGTAAACTTTGATCTCATTATCAACAACTTTTGGCTTTTCATTTTCATTTCTTATGTTTGGTATGATACATGTACATGAGGATCCCAATGATTGTTGAATGGGTTGACCCTCTTCCCAGGAAGTTGGGTTGCCTACTATGAGGTTGTCAATCTACCATGTTACGCTATCGTCCAATAGCAAACAACGTCACAGTTCAAGGAGTACATTTTAAAACCTTATCTCGGGAAGACACAACGCCACCTCATTCAATAAATCAAAATGGACAAATCAATTTTATATTATCCGTTGCTAGATACTTAAAACTCAGTCCTCAAAAATTGAACATTGATGTTTCCACCTATTACTATTATAACTGTTGTTATTTTATGTATTAAATTTATATTTCAAGTGGTTCAGTTGAAATAAATCAAACAAACAACTTTTTTTCTCTTTTTTTTCAAAAAAACTGTGTCATAAAATGTGGTTGTTTTTTGACATTTTGTCTGCGCTACTCCTCTGAATTCTATTCGCTATTGAGTAGGTCTGCACAGAACAAGTAAAGTGTTTTGCACAGCATTTTACTTCTTTATAGCGCTGTGTAATTTAGTTGCAATAATAAAAGTTACCTTTCCCCCTTCGGGAGAAGATGTGACGTTATCGCAACTATACTATGTGCTGTTTTATTAGCACTCACTGTCCTAAGATATTTTTCTGCCAAAAAAATAATCTTGATACTGAGACTAAAGCCTGGTTAATACTTTCTGTGAATGCAAATGCGATACGAATTTTGATGTTACAAATTCGCAACTAATACTTTGCGTCCAAGTTGACTTGTGCTCAACTCCTGCTAAACATTAGCTGCCTATCGCATTCACAGGAAGTATGAACCCGGCTTTTTTAGAGAGTTACAAATAGAAACAGGAAAACAAACCCCTATAATTTGATAGGAAAGTCGAAATGTTCTTCAACAATATACTGCTGTACAGTATGACAGTGCTTATTCTAGAGGCTAGGGCGAGAAAACCACAAAAATGACACAACTATTTTGTTGCTCTCATTTATTGTGACTGTGTCAGTGTCACGGTGGTGTGCACAAACAAATGGAAATAAAATGTTATATATTATTTTGTTTCTACTTTATTTTGTATTTATGAACCGAATCTTGCCGGTTGAAAGGGGAACTGTCTACTTCTAAAAACTACAGGCCTATGTGAGTAACAATGCACCTGTTATATCCAAAATCTCCGTGCTCAGCATCAGTTCAGCTGTTTACGGAAACGTCAAGTTTGGTCTAAAAATCAAAAGAGGCAGAACAGACAATGCGAGTGTAGCAAGAAAAACGGCATCATCGAACCGGTGGTTTTTAAGTTGCCGGTTTTCATCCAAACCATAATAGAAAATCTTGAATTAATTATTACCTTACAGTACAGCTCTTGTGTTGTCATCTTGGCTTTCTATGTGGATCATGGACACAACATTGTCAAAAGTGTCTCAAAGGGTGGTTATTATGTCAGAGAAGTATTCTCAAAAATCATGTTTAATTCCGGTTATCTTTTGGAGTATACGCCTACACACGTCAATGGAAACACGGTCGATTGTGGGAGGCTGCTATCGTTGTCACTTTCATTTTGGAACGTATAGATTGTGACAAACAAAAGCCATTAATCATTCATGTTTGCTGCGATGTTCTTGTCCTTAAATCAGAAAAAAATCTTACTCATCGAACCAGGCATTTCCACTGTATTTAAGAACACAAATTTTAAAGTCCGCAAACGGAAGCTTCACGACGTTGACTACTTGTATCCAACTACAAGCTGCAAAATGAATTTAGTCCATCTGAAGAAAGAAAATCTCCATCATCAGTCAGCTAGCCGATGAGAGAGGGCCAAAATATAATTTTAGGTACAACACCTGCCTGGATATGTGGGTATAGGGTGACCCGATGATCACCCGAGGTAGGTGGGGACAGATGCATCCCAGTGATTCAACAACAGGCTGATCAAACCCTCTTACATGATTATGACTCGTTTGGATTAATTACACCACATCCATAAGTATTTTTGTAAAATTCATGTTCATTTTTAAACAGGATGAGTTGTTGCAGACAGTTTGCATGTTTTGTGTGGGGCTATCGGGGTCGGGGGGGGGGGGGGCTTTTAAGGAATTTTACATAGTGGAACAATGGACCCCACTAGGGAATTATTTGTTCATCTTGGACCCCATATAATTCTTTTGAAAAGGGAATAATAGAACAACAATAGCAGGACACAACAAACCGGACCTACAAACCATAGAGAAGGCCCAGATGAAATTACTAAGCAGTGAAATTCGGGCCCCTTGTGTGAATGAGGAGAAAAGAGTGGGAAAAAAAACATGCCCGATACTCCAGTATGCACATTCCCCTTATTTGATTCTAACAACTGAAATCAACTGTTGTTGTTGATGGTTTTTTAATTTGGGCCAAAGTTTATTTAGGTTTTCAGATACAGTTATCACGAATAACTTTTTTTCAGAGGGAAATATTTTACAGGAAAATGGTTCTACAATAAACGTCATTATAACCATACGCTTTTGGACTCAAATTATTTGTATCCGCACCAATCCTGTGTAGACAAACCCCTTTAATAAATTACTACAATGAAACCAAAAGGAGAACAAATCGTTCCAAGATGACGAATTTTTTGTGTGGAATTCAACCGCAAACATAACGCTTGCAATAATTGCTATGGCAACTGATGATAAGTCATTCCTCAATAATTAGGTTAGACTTCATGTGGAGCCGGACTTTAGTGTTTGGGTGTGGTTACATTATTGTAGTAGGCCCACGTGATGTCATGCATTCACTGAGCGGGTTCGTCAGTAAATACTCCACTGAAGTAATTTCAATTGGAAAGTATGTTTACTTTTCTTTTCAATGAAAACTCGGTCACAGGGTATGGTAAGTGTTGACTCTAAGATCATTGAGGAAAGATCGATGAATATAACGGCCCCAAACATCAAGTGTTTTCTTATAGCGTTTAGTTCTTCCCGGTAAAGGGCGGGGGCTATAATGAGGAGGGCGGCGGGATGATTTCATAGCGCTTCTTATCAGTAACGGTATAAGCACATTTTCATGCTTACTATTTTAAGCCTGGTTAGCCGCCAAAATAAGCAGCCATACTCATAAGCGTTCAAATGATTTGCATTGATCTATATTTAAAAAAAAAAAACATGCCTTTTTGTGTATTATTATGCTTTCGACGAAAAATATGGAAATCTCGCAAATAAGCAGAATAAGCTGATGATAAGCAGCTCAAAATTGGCCTTGTCCCCATAGCCTCTCGCTGGGGGGAGGTTCTTTTTTATTAAAAAATGCTGGCTTGCAATTCATGGCCAATTTCATAAACATGTAAGCATAAAAACTTTCTAAGCAAAGGAACATCTTGCTTGGCAAAAACGGGTTACCAGAGTCAACTATCCATAAAGTATACATTGTTTCGACTCAGGTGTCACACCCATTGTTTGTGTAGCAGACAATTTTTTCTACTTAACAGTTTATGAAATTCGGCCGACAAAGAGGCCGGCCCATTTTCTTCTTCTTGTTCTTCTTCTTCCTTTAAAGTGCTGCTTCAAAAATTGAAGATGTTTCATAAAGCTCAGCATAAATTATTTTTTTCTAAGCACAGAGAAATCGTCCTTGACACAGACTTGAAATGAAACTGGTTATCAGCCACAATTTCATATAAATTTTACGTTGTTGCACTGTGCCCGACTTATTTTTTGGTTTAGCAAAGAAAACATGTTCTTTCAAATTAGTTCACTCCTTGGGTCCCGGGGGCGGGCATCGCGTCCGGAAACGTTTAGCGTCAAAACTAGATAATGATGGACTGAGTAGAAAACTGCGCACCTGACGTATGGTGAATGCTTCATCAACGAGTCGTATTCAGTAATAAAACGGAATCTAGAAGTATTGTTTGTTTGCATCATGATGATAAAAATAATATGAAGATCAAGAAACTTTAATAAACAGTAAACTTGCGGGTACAACCGTGTGAGAGCGATATGGCTCTCACGTTTTGGACAGCCTCTGTTTGTCTTCAGGAGATTCTGGAAGGATCCTTGACAGATTTTTGTTTGGCGACTGAGTATGACTTCAACTTCCTTTCCAATCCAGCATCAGCAGGAGGACGGTGTAGGGCACGGTGTCTCTCAAAATGCCAACATTCCAGGAAATGCTTCTAATAACCTTTCTACAATTAATCCCTTCCTTGCCAAATAATAGTGTTCATAGAGGAAGTAGTTGTTATTATGCTTAAAGGCAGTGGACACTATTGGTAATTATTCAAAATAATTATCAGCATAAAACCTCACATGTTAACGAGTAATGGGGAGCTGTTGGTAGTATAAAACATTATGAGAAACGGATCCCTCTGAAGTGGAGTAGTTTTCGAGAAAGAAGTAATTTCCACGAACTTGATTTCGAGACCTCCAGTTTAGAATTTGAGGTCCCGAAGTCAAGCATCTGAAAGCACACAACTTCGTTTGACAAAGGTGTTTTTTTCTTTCATAGTTATCTCGCAACTCCGATGACCAATCGAGCTCAAATTTTCACAGGTTTGTTATTTTATGCATAATATGTTGAGATACACCAAGTGAGAAGACTGTTTTTTGACAATTACCAATAGTATCCACTGTCTTTAAAGGGCATGTGGGATATATTGTGCAAGAGGGTGTGACTTTCCATCTTTCAAAAACTGGAAGCAGAACAGTTTCTCGAAAGATATATGAATTAAATTGCCACCATTTTTGCAGGTAGGCCTTAGCCTTTTTTTGTAAGACCTCGTTTGTAACGATCTTACTTGAATTAAGAGTAACTATAAATATAAATATGAATAGTAAACTTGCGAGTACCCAACCATGAGTAAAATCTCTTTTGGAGGAGTGGTGGCTCTGAAAAGAACCGGTTTGGTCTCGACGTTTCGAACAGTGACTCTGTGCTCGTCTTCAGGATAAGACTTTCTGCGCCTCTATGCGCCTCACATTATTATTATGTAAGACCTACTTCTTATAGTATTCGGAATTGGGCGGCTGCGGCTAGCTGTGGCTACGACTGTTTAAGCAGCTCGATCGAAGCCTCAGCCGTACAGTCGGAACTTGGCCACGGCAGCAGAGGGGTATTGAGTAAGCTGTGCGCATTAGAATTGTGATCTCTCTCTCAGTATAACTCCAACTGTGAAATGTCATCATGATCAATACATGATACAATTTCAGTAAGTTTTAATTAACCCCACAAACATGGATATTTTGTTTTCAATGATTTAAAGCGCCAAATCACCAACTGCCAAAAAAAAAAAAAACCCGACTGAAAGTTTTTCTAAAACTATGACATTAGTTTTGAACGAGCAATGGCGCACTAACCATAACTGCCCACGAGGTGGCGCTATTTCACTTTACTTAAAAGAAAAGAGAGTAAAATTATTGCCATGAATGGCCACAAGGTGGCGCTATTTCACCTGACTTACCTCGTATAATAATGGTATGATGTACCCTCCCCCCCCCCCCCAATATTGTGTCTTTGTTGTGTAAGGGGAATCTCAGGATTTTTTAAAAAGAGGATTATAGGAGTGGGCTAAGGTAAGGGAAAAAGTGGAAAGGATTGGGAAAAATAAGTGGGGGCGGTGGGGCAGGGCAAGGATTTGCAAAATTTAGTAGGAGCCGGGCACCCTCTCCTCGTGATCGGTATAGTTTGGGGGGGGGGGGACTGGGTTGGAACAATTCGGAAACCGTATGAGAGAAAACATTTACAAACTTTACTTGTCTAGTAAAAGCGGTTTTCTCTGAACCATTTTGTGTTGTTGCCCTCTGTTAGGTCATAGGGGGGGGGGGGGGGGGGGGAGGGGGTAGCATCGATTCATGGGTAGGCCTACAATCATGCCCTGTCAACACCTTGGCGAACAGTTAGTCCATGATCAAATCATCCACTCACAAGTGGAAGCACCTGAGACTACATCCAGCGTTACTATGTTACACAGTTCGGGGCAAGCTTTTGCATAATAACACAAAAGATCGATGACCAACACCCACACTCTATTCTCAAAGAAATGTGTGGCTCAAAGGCAGTCTGCCTATCTGGAGGTTGAAAATCTTGCCCTGAACTCGGTGACAAGGCTGTCAAAATCGGTGGCTACAACTGTTGCTAAGATTGTACCCTACTTCTACTTCAATGCATTATGATGCTGAAATCTAAACATAGCTGTAGAGACTAAAGTGAACACATCCATGAAGCAATACTTGAGGCTTTTTACCAAACCTCAGCGTCGGCTCCGTCTGATCATAGAGATGGTTTAATGATGGAAACAGCTAGGAGACCAACAATTGTGCGACTAAGAATGTATCAAACTTGGCAGCTTCAACTGTTGTCAAGGTTGTACTCTACTTCAACTTCAATGCAGAGATCTAGGCCCAATTGCATAGAGCTGCTAAGCAAACATTACAAATGTGCTTAGCATGAAATTTCTTCCTTGATAAAAACAGGATCACCAACCAAATTTCCGTGGCATATTGCTTGTAACTGGTATTCAGGTGATGTTTGCTTATCCTGAAAAAGTGGAAATTTGGTTGGTAATCCTGTTTTTATCAATGAAGAAAATGTCATGCTAAGCAAATTTTTGTACTTAGCAGCTCTTTGAAATTGGGCCCTGGCCGGTAATGTGGTGACACCCATAGCTACAGTTGGGCTTTTTCCAAATCTCAGCCATAAGGCTCTGTCTAATTGATGTTGACGACAAAACCCAAGCTGAAGCTCAAGCTGAGGTGTGGGAAATGGCCCGGATGTAGTCTGAGGAATGCAAATTGAGCATCAACAAGTGACTGAATACACCTCTCTTAATATTTATGCACGAGTATGTCACAATTCTAACCCAAAAAGAGGGCGTTGGCGCAGCCTCTGGCCCTCATTTGGGCAAGAATTATGACGTCATGCATGAATTTCAAGAGAGGTGTACATGCATTGTACTAGACATCTTTTAAATCCAACTTGCAAACAACTTATTGAACCAAACCTCTCATAACATAGTTCATGACAAGTATTGACAAATTGAATACAATATAATTTATTTGATAGAACTGCGAAAGATTTCTATAATGACAATAATGTTATAAACAAGTTTTAAAAGTTATGTGAAAACACACACTCAGGAAAAATATTTTATATGAAGGTGGACAATAATAAAACTTATTTATCTGCTCCTTCATAAATGCAACTTTTTAAACCCAAAAGGAAAGAAAAGCAATCTACAATAATAAAAAAAAGGCAAAGAGAACAATACTTTTTTGCAGTGCTGTTCAGTTATCTTAAAGGCACTTTAGAACACAGAACACAATGAAGAAATAATAGTAAGGGGCCGGGTACACCATGCCACATATTGAAGAACTGCCAACACTTGCATCTTCAAATCAGGGAGATTGTGTACAACAATCAGGGAGAAGTTTTGAATTACATTCAACATAATATGGGAAATGTTTCCATATAATCAGGGAGATATTCCAAATCTGTTCATCAGAACATGGAAAGATTTATTTATTTTCAGGGAACTTTCTGCAGATTCAGGGAGAATCGTCAGCTCTGATTTCGAGCACCAAATTGCTCACTCATTGCGTCCAAGTCTTCTGTAAACCACTGAATGCTCAAATAATGGTTTCAAACTCAAGTACCGGTACTGTACCAAATGACGATGTGAACAGATTACAGACCAGTGAAAAAGCTGGCCGACTGGTGTAATGACTAACTAACTGCTCGCACTGGCCAGTCACTTTTAAAAGTTTAAGGCAAACTCTGCACATAATTACCAACCGATTGTACCGGAACCAACTTGATCCAAGCCTAGCCAGAGTGGTTTCTAGATCTTCAAAATTTGGATTCAAAATTGTTAAATAAAAGTATAAAATGTGAAAAATATAGAATGTCTGTTTTTTGGACACCTTGTTTTTAAATTACCCATGCTTTAGTGAGGAAACTAGCAAGAATGTGTTTACTGAAACGGGTCACCAGGAAAATAAAATACTATCCAACAAACACTAAAGTGGTGGTCGCTGCAAATATTTGCACAAACAACAAAACTTGATAAGAGTTTTTAGTTTCTGGTCACGGTACTGGCAGGCATTGAAAAATTTGTCACTAGATTACTGGGCCCGCTTTCATAAAACTACTTAAAGTAACCAAAGGTTAACACAAAAAATCAGCTTATCATAATGAGCTTACCAGCCAGAATATCATTTCACTAGTACTATTTGTGACTGATAACTTGTTAAGCAATATTTTATGCCTTTAAAAAGTGGCGACTCTGTGCCTACAGGACTTGAAAGCCAATGAATGTTACTGGTCCATAAATGTTTTCACAAGACAAACTTTTTCTAAATAACATTTGCTTAAAACTCTTTGTAAACACAAAGTTTGAACTTCCAAATCCAAGCTTAAGAATACATTAAGAAAATCTTCAAAAGTATGTTTGAAAATAAAATAAAAAAATAACCCACTTGGCTGCAGGACTTAATCGGCTGAGATGTTACTAGCTGAATGCTTAAAGGCAGTGGACACTATTGGTAATTACTCAAAACATTAGCATAACCTTTCTTGGTGACAAGTAATGGGGAGAGGTTGATGGCATAAAATATTGTGAGAAACGGCTCCCTCTGAAGTGCCATAGTTTTTGAGAAAGATTTTCCACGAATTTGATTTTGAGACCTCGGATTTAGAACTTGAGGTCTCGAAAGCAACCATCTAAACGCACACAATTTCGTGTGATAAGGGTGGTTTTTCTTTCATTATTACCTTGCAAAATCGATGACCGATTTAACTCCAATTTTCACAGGTTTGTTATTTTATGCATATGTTGAGATACACCAACTGTGAAGGCTTAGTCTTTGACAATTACCAATAGTGTCCACTGCCTTTAACTTACTAGACTCTGGTCAGTGGTCCGCAGGGTATCAATCCCAGACACAAAGGCCACATGACGCACTTCTAATGCAAATGATTCCCCCCTTGAATCATGGGAACAATTTTTATGACACTACTTGCCAGGGAATATTGTACTGATGGACAACTATGCTCCACATTCAGCGTCGGTATGCAAGTCTCAATCCCAGAACTGTTCAAGTGCTTTGCCAGACCTTAAAATGTAGACAAATTCTTGGTCACCTATGAAATGCGCCAAAGTGGGTATAGTATTTTTTTCTTTAAGTTCTCAGTGTTACACACAGTAAGCAACACCCTATTTCACGACACTATTTACCACAGAATTCTGTGCTAAAGGCAGCCCCTTAAGAGTGTATGATTTTATGGGACCAGGTTTGCAGCAGAACTTGTTGATGGTTTCCGAGTTTCGCCATTGATGTACTTTCTAAAGACAATGTTCGAGGCCTGCCTCATTTAGTTCCTGTTGATCCGTAGCCGCCACTTCCTCGTTGAGTTTCCCCAAGCTCCTATAAGAAAGGAATATGTAAAGTAAAAATAAAATAAAAAAAAAATACTATGTAGAAGTTCTGGAACTATTAACTCTTTGGAGTGCAAAGGTTGTACTCGTACGATCTATAATTGCATTTGCTGTGGTTTTAGTCAACAACTTGGAACCAACCTACTGACTGCAGTTGCTTCGCAGGTTCATACATTTTTGTTCTTTTCTTTGAAAAAGTGAACAGGAAATGTTGCAAAACGGCGACTGTTTTCGTGTGAAATGAGAACTTTTAAGTTGAAATGCCTTATGACAAAAGTTCAGTCGCTGGACCTGAACCGACCGTGTTTGCACTAGATTGTCAGTATGTCAGCCATCCATCAACCAATGGTCGACAAAGATTTATCGTCCAAACTTGCTTTTGCTCATACCTATAACTGACATTTTTATAAGACATTTTTACATTTTCATGCAGACAAAACTTACCTCTACTTCTTCTAGTTCTGGGTAGCATATTCTCTCACAAATGAGTTGAGCGATGCGCATGTCTTTTTCCACTGAATGTAAACAAAATAAATAAACCCCAAAACATAACAAATATTAATAAATTCTCGTGATCTTTTTCACAGAGCTCAGGAAAGTACTGGGTATACTGTGCTAACACACATCGGTGTACATTGGTAAAACCACATTTAAAATTAAATGTTAATAAATTTTGAAAAGAATAATAACAACAAACTCATTTGTTCATACACAGCACGACTGTAAGTACAGAGAGGCAGTCTGTTGGGTCTGGTCTCGGTACTAAATATTCCCACACAGGCGTTTGTCCTTAACTTTTTCAGTGACTAGCCAGCAGGACCAGTTAGCTTTTCATTTTACTGGTCAGTCAGCTTTTGCATTTGTCAATAATTCATTATAAATAGGGTTGCTTTTCAACACTGGACTGGCAAGGCAGACTACTTGGAGTGAACTCCGACTGATCCTTAGGTGTTGTATCAAATGCCAGTTCTGGCATTTGACCAGCGAAGAGAGAATGCTTCCACATACATATTTGACCATGAAAACCCTACTCCAACTTGCCTACAGTTCACCTCAATATCCTCTACTCACTCAAATGTTATTTCACACCAACATGTTTGGACCTGGATAACATTGGAACGCCTAACCAAGGTGATTAGCAATTCAGGGCAGTCAGGTTGGCTCGGTGGTTTCTGTCCCTGCCTACTCTGTGGACCCCAGTTCGATACCTCTACATGTTGATTGTGGCTTGTCCTACCAAGTGTAAAACTGAAATGTCTTCATTGTCCTTTTTAGAAAAAGTTGGTGTGATGTTTCCATTACATGTAGGATGCTTTGCTGACGATTGAAGAGTCAGAATAGCACTCCAGACTAGTAACATCCATACTACTACCTCAGTCATACTCAAATCCTTTATTTCGGCAAGAAGGATATTGAAGGATTTGGAAGGGTTAGGGAGTTTCTTTAACTTTAAACTTAAGTCAAGGTCCATTCTCAGAAAGCTTCCCCAATCTTATTTGATGAACTTTAACTTACCTTTAAAGTCTACCTTTCCTAGATTAAACAGAATCACTCCAATGTTGCCCCTGTAGTCTCGATCAATAACGCCAGCTAAAATAAAAAGAAGAACAAAAAAGAAAAGAAAGTTCAGTATTTTTTAGCAACATGTGTCTGAAGGCCATTATCCATGAAACAAACCAATTTCATAGAGCTGAGTAAGCGGAAAATATTGCTCGCATATTTCTGCTAAGCACAACTACATGTAAGCAGGATACCAGGGTTACATTTTGTACAATTGTATTTTAGCTGGTACATGTAACCTCATTCTGGTAGGCAACATTTTATCGTGCTTAGCAACTTTTTTAATTCTTAAGCAGCTCTATGAAATAGGGACCAGTTTCATAGAGCAGCTTATAAATTAATAAAAAAGTCTGCTTAACAATATTATGCTGAGAAAAAATGACCAGGATACCAGTCACAAAGATGGTAAATATGACTTGATATTTTGGCTGGTAACCCTAATTCGTATTAAAAGCAGCTCAATGAACTTGTGCCCAGATAAGCCAACGTTAAGTTTCAGAAGTCATTTACAGAGCATTCAGGCCGAATTCTGCGCTTACGATCACGATTCCTGACTTACATTCAAGCGCTGAGTTTCTGCGCTAGCCTTGTTAGATAGGATGCCAAGCGCAGAATGCCTAGTAACGTCGAGTAGGCACACGCAGAAGCCAAAATTCACTCGTGAAATACCTTTGCTGTAAGCACAGAATTCCCTGCTTCTGTAAGACTCAAAGAGCCGATTCTGTCCTTGCATATGGATTGGGTTTTTACTCCCTCTCAATGTGTGAAAAGAAACAACTCAAACAAAAAGCAGGGTAAAAGAAAAAAAAAAAGCTTTTCTGAAAGCAATCCTCTTGGAAAAATATCTCACCTGCATTGTAAGTTTAGTTTATAAAAAAAAAAACCAGAAACAAAACAACACATAATATAATGCAACCTGCCTCCTGAGTGCACTTTACTGTATCTTGACAATGAAACAAGTGCAGGATACAGAAAAAAAAGAAGAAAAAAAAACAGAGCATGAAGATATGATGTGAACCAAATAAAACATGAGATTTTCGCACACAAACTATTTCAGTTCATGAAAAAGTCAACACAATTATGGAACAAGTGTTTGGGCACCACTTCTGGGCAGCCCCACAACCTCATTGTCCACCATGCACGAATGCGGGCCATTTGGTGTCCACTCAAGACAAATAATGCGATGTCTCTATTATCTGGAAGGGGTTACAAAAGCATGAGAAAATTGTACCCCCCCCCCCAAAGATGACAATTTCTGACAACACCCGACACTTCAAAGTTGCTAGGTTTTTAGCGTCAGAGGTACAAACAATATCTTTACAGAAAAGACTTTTAAAAGGCAAATAAAAAAATAAAAAAATAATAATAATAATTCTGAACGAAAAGCAAGTTTATGAGATAATAAATTGGATTGTAATTTTAACGACGGTTTATCAAATAATTCACTTCCAGGCTCATGATTGTGTTTTACTTTCAAGTGCCCATTTATTACAAAATTGTTTGAGGGACCAATGTCCAAAATGTATCAAAGAAAGGAAAGAAGAACAGAATATTTGATAAACAACTAAAGCAGTTCATGATTAATGTGACTGAACTGGGTCATATGACATGATTTTATCGGTTAATGATGGCGCTCGCAAAAATTAATAAACTGCCTTTATCACCAACATTTAGAGTGACATCCGTGCAGCACAAAAAGGTTTTAAGTACAGTTGAACCAGGGTTCCTCCAATATTGGAGGGTATTCTTAACCCAAATTTTTTAATTTTGGCTGAATCACAATTGAAACAATCTTTCCAGAATGTTTCCTATTTGGTGTTGATCTTGGTTTTATAAGCCCTACAGTACATTGCATAAGGTGTTCTCTTGATATAATTTTGTGCAAAAAAAAACCTGAAAAAAAAAAAAAGAAAAAAAAAAAAAAGAAAAAAAAAAAATAGAGGAAAAATATATTGATTTTGGGGGTTGAACAAAGAATTGACTAGAGTGGTATTCGAACCAACGACCTCCGGATTAACGTGCCGGCGCTCTACTAACTGAGCTATCTAGCCCTATGTTGGCGTTGTCCCTATTTTGTCAATATCTTTGTTCGGGGGTGCCAGTCAGAAGCCATACAACCGTTAACTGCCGTGTAGCCAGGGATCACACCCAAATTACGATACAACCTGGGAAGCGGCAGCTAGGGGATCACCTTAAGGGGATGCGACTTTTTGTTTCAGATATCAATATAAACCACAAGGGAAACTGACTGGGTAAATTTGTAAATGATTTTAGGGGGTTGAACAAAGAATTGACTAGAGTGGGATTCGAACCAACGACCTCTGGCACGTTAATCCGGAGGTCGTTGGTTCGAATCCCACTCTAGTCAATTCTTTGTTCAACCCCCAAAATCATTTACAAATTTACCCAGTCAGTTTCCCTTGTGGTTTATATTGAAAAATATATTGGCCGAAAATGTGTGAATCAACTCGCAAATCGCATTTATCTGATTGATACGCTACAGCTTGTGCATGGGGAACACCTTAGTTGAACTATCAAAACCCTGCAGACGTTCTTGCAAGGGGCACGCACTCTAATGCTCTTTTCGAAACCTTGGCTAGCTTTGGAATCGGGTGAGGCTATGCTTGGCCCCAAGGGCAGTTTGTAAAGAGCTTTAGACGAGAAGACGGAGCCTGAAGCCGAACCCAAAGCCCTGGTTTCGAAAAGGGCCTGAGATCCATCAAAATACTCTTAGTTTAGATTGTTATGCTAAGATACGTTGGCCAAATAACCTGAATGCAGCAGACCTTGAATTTTCAAGAATGAACTAAAAGTTCTCTGCACACAAATTGAAAAACTATGTATAGTTTACTTGAAAATTTCAAAATTTGAAATGCACTTGAAGGGTTATAAAACACAGTGGCATGTTACACCGTTTTAACCAGAGGTAAAAAAATTGTTATTTCGAACAACAGCAGCACTAGCATAGAAACCCCCACCCAAAACAACAGAAGCATACAGCAACACTATCAACCAGCAAACACACAAAAACCCACACCACCCAAACCGTTACTCAACAACCTTCATCAAAGGTAAGGTGAACGCAACAGGTATGAAGGTAAGGAGCTGAGGGTAGCAATCGCATAATTAAAAATTTACAGCCAAACACATAATCATGGCCATACACAGCTACAGCACTGGTATTGAATTTTGAACAAGCTTCTGTGGTAACCATGGGAACTTCATGCAACCACAGATGATCAATGACAATGTGCTGTGTTGCAGTCATTAGTAATGACAGAAACATTTGTTTAGTAAAGGTTCAGAAAAGATGCATTAAAGCCATTGGACCCTTTCGGTTCAGAAAAAAAAAAAAAAGTTCACAGATTTACAAATAATTTACAGGGTTTACAGAAGGCAATGGTGAAAGACTTCTCTTGAAATATTATTCCATGAAATGCTTTACTTTTTGAGAAAACAGCAAAACAATATAAATTCTCGTTAACGAGAATTACGGATTTATTTTAAACACATGTCATGACACGGTGAAACGTGTGGAAACAAGGGTGGGATTTTCCAATGTTTTCTCCCGACTCCGATGACCGATTGAGCCTAAATTTTCACAGGTTTGTTATTTGATATAGAAGTTGTGGTACACAAAGTGTGGGCCTTGGACAACACTGTTTACCGAAAGGGTCCAATGGCTTTAAAACATAATGTACACGGATTTAGGCATTGCGATCGTTCATGGCATTTAAAACCAAGATAAACACCAGGTAGAAAACATTTGAAGACCTTGTATCAAATAGAGAAAAAAAAACCACAAATGGTACTGGAATTCATGCTGGTTGTACTAAACCTTCCATAATATGCCAGTCCAGAAAAACCAAATTGAACTGGTTAAAACAGCTCCATAAGATTAGTACCGAAGTGTGTTTAGGACATACCAAGAAGAAAAAAAAGAAAGAAAAAAAAGTGGAATAGTGGAGCCCAATTGTATTTCCCCGGTATGTCCTAAATACACTTCCGTAGATTACATGTACTCCATGTCAAAAAGTTGCCCAGAAACCATTCAGGCGAACGCTACATGTTCAATAATTGAAAACACTCATAAATTTGACCCACCTCCAACATCAATGTGATTTTTACAGGCAAGTCCAGATCTTGGTGCAACTCGGCCATAGCAGCCTTCCGGTAGCTCTATTGAGATATCTGTTAGTACTTTCTCTTTTCCACCAGCTGGGATTGTGTACTCATAAGCGCTAATGGATTAAAAAAAAAAAAAACACCAAAAATTAAACAGGACTATGTACATGTAATTACATGAGATGTAGTTTTAAAGTGAAAGTATACCTTTGGTTTTTGGAATCGATTGATTGTTTTAATCGTAGATGAAAAACCACCAAAAAGCATACGTCCAAATTCCATTTCAAACGGTAGTCTCATTTATGTGAGATAGCGCCGAAACTCTGGTAATACAACAGTAAATATCTCTGATTCAAAATCTGGGGCATAAAAACATACCTTTTTAAACATATAAACCACGTTGTTGTTGTTAAATCAATCTTTATTGAGCAAATCAATAAATACAAAAAACAAAATATCAATAAGCAAAGGATAAAGAAACCTTTCTTGATTACGAGTAATGGGGAGAGGTTGATAGTATAAAACATTGTGAGAAACGGCTCCCTCTGAAGTAATGTAGTTTTCGAGATAAAAGTAATTTTCCACGAATTTGATTTCGAGACCTCAGATTTAGAGCATCTGACAGCACACAATTTCGTTTGACAAGGGTGTTTTTTCTTTCATTATTATCTCGCAACTACGACGACTGATTGAGCTCAAATTTTCACAGCTTTGTTATTTTATGCATATGATGAGATACACCAACTGTGAAGAGTAGTCTTTGACAATTACCAATAGTGTCCACTGTCTTTAAGCCCAGGTCATTATTATCATGGTCAACAAAGTTGGACATGGTGCAGTGCATGCATGAAAGTACCAAGTCTTTTTAGTTTGTGTTTGTTTCAAAGTGAAATTCTCAAAAAATGCCCTAGGGCCTATACTATCGAAAGCTGCTTTTTACACTCAATATGTTTTTATTGCAATTAGTTAAAAGAGTAATTACCAAACATACACTGCTTCATTCAGACAATTTGGAGAGGTGTGCTGGGGCATGGGCTCATTTGCATTTTTATGAAGTGAGGAACTTTTTTGTAAAGGGTGGTTCAGACTGTATTAAATGGGACATAATACAGGGTGAGTCTGACGACTAGGCTGAAATATAATTTGGTTTTTATGATGTATACACGTTGCATGCACTTGCAAATGACATGGGATGGAGATGTGTATTTCAATTTTTTTTTGCAGATTTGCACCTTGTTCAAGGGCCAGATTTGTATATATTTTGAACACTCATTGAGCCATTGCCGCATAAGTCGCCATGGTCAAGTGGTTAGACTGCAAGACTTCCAATCATAAGGTTGTGAGTTTGAATCCCATCACCTACATGTAGATACTGAATAACATATTCTTGATTTACAAGTGCAATTCATAGTCATAGACGAATAAAGATAAGTTTGTATGAGAGAGATAGGCAATTACCAGGTTGGTGTTTATCCCCTTTTTGTGGGAGTTTGCCGAGTTCCCTTGACAGAAAGGCCAAATAAAAAATACCAGTTGATCATCCCCGCCCGCGTCCTTTTTTGGGGCCACATGTTTTTTTTTTACTATTTGTTATTTTTCGACTTTTGTATAATACAAAATAATTAAATTTTTTAATTTTTTATAATCCATCTTTTCTAAAGGACTGGCCTAGGAGCTTTTCCCGAATCTAACGTGATGCTCTCAAATAAACACTTGTAACCATCTGTTTCATAAAACAATACTAGTGAATGCCAACCAGCAAATCTTTTTAGTGTCTTCCGACACTGTTAGTGTTAGTGTTGACACAGGTCCTCATGTAACTAATAGGTATAAAATAAGTTTGCGGTTGATTCAAACTGAAGGATTGGTGGCCTGTTTGATTTGAAATACTAAGCGGCCTTCTTGACAAAAAATAGTAAATACATGTAGTAAATAATAAGGCCCTCATTCTCCTCTTTTTTGAAAAATCCAGATGATCAACTGGTATTTTTTATTATTTGGCCAAAGATCATCTAAACAAAAACAAGCTAACAAACAAAAAGACTTGGTACCAAGAAGTTCATGCATGCAGCTTGACATTCATGGCAGCTTGTTGAGCCCTGCAGTTGCAGATTGTAAACGTGTATTTGAAAATCAATCAAGTAATTAAATTGGATCCGACTGCCACTTTCTATGAAATAAAAAAAAAAAACATACTTTAGTTCCACTTTTGTCTAAATATGCCACTCCAATAATTTGTAATAAAAAAAAGATGCTAATTTATATTCACTTAATTAAAAACGAAAATTCATTCTGGTATTTCTTTGTGAGACTGGAATTTTCACACACTGTTATAACATTGTCAATTGACCACAGACCTGAAATTTAAGTTAATTTCAATGTCGATAAAATATAAATTTGTTTTATTGAGTAGCGAATGATGACCATATTCCTGGGTTAAATTTTCATATCCGAATTCGATTGGCACACTTTCCTTTGTCACTCATCCTAGGCCTAGTTTTTAACCCATACACTGACGTGTGCACTGGTGTTAGTTAGCAGTAGCATTGTAGGCCTATATTCAGTACTTTCTGTACTTTCCCCCAAGTCCTGTGAACAAATATATAGGCATATTACGACCCTCGGCCCTTGCAATTCTAGAGAGCGGTGTCTCATTACCAACATGACTAACTACACTAGGATGACTCAGACCTGATACTTCACAGAGGCAACGGAGGCGATTGCCTCTGTTGCCCCTTGCCATTGCCTTGGTGCCCTTGAAATGCTCCAGTAGAAATTGACATTTTCCTCATAGGGTGACCTTTACCAAAGAGAAAATGCCTTGGTGCCCTTGCCCTTTCAAAAACAAAGCATACAGCCCTGAATTGACTAGACTACCACTACATGTAGTTCACCAAGATTGCCCGAGCTTTGTCATGTAGGCCTTAGTTGGGTGTTGCGATAACGTAACCCACCTGCCGACGGCGTAGCCGGAGGGTTACGAATCATCCGCAATCTGTGCAGGGCGAAATGGTTAAAAACATACAATTTCGACAGCTAGTCAACAGATTTGCTCAGGTTTTACCACTTTTGAAAATCGTGAGACAAATTCTAAGAACACGACCTTAAAAGAATACGTTGTCTTGGATCGGTCGAGTTGGTCTTTGAAAAGCGTTTGTAACCGTTTGTTATAAAAAGCACATGTTATGGTTAAAAAGATGTTGTAAAACGAGAATACAATGATTCACACAAACATGCATCGAAATTTTCCTTTTACCTCGTCGACCAACAGTAACACGGTCGGTCATTTATGGGAGTCAATATGGCCGACCGTGTTAAAGCGTTGAACATAATCTGGAAGTCGCAAAATGGCGATGTGACAGGTTTCAAATTAGAACCTGGGAAATTTGCGACTGTGTCGCTCCGGGATCTGGTAGGCCTAAGTTTAAGTCCTTTTTTCCCCAAATATTTTCTCAATTGTGTTTTTTAGTGTTATTCATTACACATTGATTGAGGATCAAGTTCGTGTTCCTAGAATTTGTGTCATGATTTGTGTCATGAAATTAATATTATTTATCCCCGATCTGCTGATGCAAATTTATTTTTAAGTAAGTAGGCCTAGGTATATTAACATCTAAATTAAAAATTATTATTTTTACATGTTTTGTTTTATTTTTAAGTTGCCTACTCCGAAAACATGCTCCTTTTTATGACATGAATTTTTATAGGTTTATTATTGGTTTATTAAAACACATTCAAACATAGCGCAGCTACAAGCTAAATTGAGTTTAAAATACAGAGATTCATATAAAATAGAAATGTTTAAAAATTACCCAAAAAAACACATTAAGAATTACAACTTGTTTTTAAACATTAAGGGCAAACTGGCTAGTGCCAGTGACAAATGAATTACATTAATGACAAACTTCACCAAGCAATGAAACATGAGTGAAAAAGTGGCATTCGGATACCGAAATTTTACCAGGACCAGACTTAAAGCCATACACTTCCGGTACAAAAAAAAAAAAAAAAAAAGTTCACAGATTTACAAATAATTTGCAGGGTTTACAGAAGGTAATGGTGAAAGACTTATCTTGAAATATTATTCCATGAAATGCTTTACTTTTTGAGAAAACATTAAAACAATATCAATTGCATCCGTCCTCAGGCAAACTGAATAGAACACGCCTTACATTAAAAGTTTACACATGGGGACATTAATTTTATTTTAAAACTCGTGACATCTACACCTCTTTTGTTACCTCCTCCCTCCACAAACACACAACTTTTTTTGAAGTAAAACATGCCTTAAAAGTTTACGCATTTTGGACACTCATTGCACATGACAAATTATTTTTAAGCTTTGGTTAACAAAATTAATTCGACTGACAAATAACTCAAAACGGGAAAAACAGGACGATAAAATAATGATCAGGACGCAGACGAAAACAAAATTACGGGGCTGGGGAAATAATACGGGAAAAGAAAACAGAAAATGGACTAATAAATGATACGGGATAGGAACGAAAATAAACTGCACGGGAAAAAATACACGAAACAGAGTACAACCAAGGACAGGGTAATTGGTATTGTGACGTCACTCTTTGCTTAGCAATTAAAGGAACATGTTGCCTTGGATCAGACGAGTTGGTCTATAAAAAGGGTTTGTAACCGTTTTTTTGATACAATGCATATGGTTGGAAAGATGTTTTAAAAGTAGAATACAATGATCCACACAAAATGCCTTGAAATTGCGTGGTTTTCCTTTTACTGTGCGAATTAACACGGTCGGCCATTTATGGGAGTCAAAAACTTGACGCCCATAAATGGCCGACCGTGTTAGTCGACGAGGTAAAAGGAAAACCGTGCAATTTCGAGGCATGTTTGTGTGGATCACTGTATTCTAATTTGACAATGTCTTTCTACCCATATGCATTTTATAAAAAACGGTTACAAACGCTTTTCAAAGACCAACTCGACCGATCCAAGGCAACGTGTTCCTTTAAGATTGATACAAAGTTAAGATCAATCTTAGTGCTTTGTGAAATTGAAAAAGCGCGGAAATCTAGCGGGACCCACGCGTAGCATTGGTTTTCTCCCAATTTACACAAAAGTCATTGGGATATTCAGTTTATTTTAAAACTCGCGACATCTTAACCTCTTTTGTTACCCCCTCCACAAACACACGACTTTTTTTTGTAGTAAAACATGCCTTAAAAGTTTACGCATTTTGGACATTCATTGCACATGACAAATTATTTTTAAGCTTTGGTTAACAAAATTAATTCGACTGACAAATAACACAAAACGGGAATAACAGGACGATAAAATAATGATCAGGACGCAGGACGAAAACAAAATTACGGGGCTGGGGAAATAATACGGGAAAGGAAATCAGAAAAAGGGACTAATAAATTTATTAAATGATACGGGACAGGAAAAAAATAAACTGAACGGGAAAAAAAAAAAAAATATGAAACGGAGTACAACCGAGGACAGGGTAATTGGTATTGTGATGTCACTCTTTGCTTAGCAATTAAGATTGATACAAAGTTAAGATCAATCTAAGTGCTTTGGGAAAACTAGCGGGACCCGCGCTTAGCGCGGGTTTCCCGCTAGTATTTATAATAAAGCGTATAAATAAACAGTGATAATTGAATCAACAAGCTGATGTTTAAATTTTAATATTTATAATATTAATATTGATATGAGGGTTAAAAAATCTCTGAAAATATTAGAAAATACTGTAATAAGGCACATGGCTTCTTTAAGCCTCTGTATTTTTTTTCCCAGAATTCTCAGCAAAATATTTAGTCACATGATTTGATCATGGAGGTAGAATTAGATTTGATCATCATGAATTGTGAATTGAAATAGTAGGATTTGAAATTTTGCATGGTGGAAGTAAGATATAGAAAAGTTTGCGGTAACACCACGTAATAACAATCTCTCAGAGCATACTGATCGAAACGTCGAGTTAATCCAACGGTTCTTTTCAGAACCACCCCAACTCATTGAGGGAATTGAAATAGTGTTTGATGAAATTTTTGGGGTGGGCAAATATTTGTATATGGCCTCAACATTATGACATATTTTTGTACATTGTAGAAATGCCTAAAGTACCAAACAACCGGTGGAGCCTTACGTGTTTCTAAGTTTTGGTCGGGAGAGGAGACTCTGTGCTTGGCAAATAAAACCACACAATTTTTATCTAGGGTTACACTAGGGACTGTTTACATCACGTACAGAGGAGAGAGGTAACACATTTGCCACGATTTTAGGGACACCTCGAAAACAGGACCTGCTACGATATAAGTTGTGGTACACGAAGTGTGGGCATTGGACAATACTGTTTACCGAAAGTGTCCAATGGCTTTAATAATTTCTAATCAAATCACTGACCTGTACAAATCGAATCCCGCTGCAAACTCGCTACCCTTTGTGGGCGCCTTGGCTTCGCTGGAGATTTTCTTAAACCGGAGAGTAGGCTTCTTGACCGGCATTTGTTCCTCATTCATTGGGACTGTGGTAGGCATTTCGGTGTCTATTTTAGCACGTTTTGTAACGGGAGGAACTACAACTATTTCTTCGTCGACAGGCATTGATTCGAGTGTGGCTGTACTTGATGTTACGTCTGAAGAATCAGTGCAAAAAAAATTATGATTCAAGAAGTTTTCGCGGTATTCCGTTTGATTTTGGCGCGAACTTTTTCCCAGCATGCCTCTCCGCATGGCAATCATTTTGCAGTTGTGGGCGGAGCTATATCTCGACTGATGCTGACGGAGAGGTGGTTTAAACAGGTGCTCGTTGGCTGGTGGAAAACATCGAAATAGTGGCGTTATTTGTTTTGATGTAAGCCTATAAAATAATCTGTATTTGCATAGTGAATTTGTAATCATTTTGATCAGTACTGTTTAAACTGCTATGTACATATATGGCTAGTGAATAAATGACAAAAAGCTAACAGCTGGTTGCTCAGTGATGACAGCCCAACCCCTCTGTGCGTTTACGTCCTTTATGTCCCCCGTACCCGTGCGTGTGGTAGGCTGATGCGTATGGAACGCCAAAGAGGCATTTAATCATCGGTGATGGTCTTTTGCAACCGGTGATCAAATTTGTCATCGGTGGTGGTCCTATGCGATCGGTGATCAACTTTAGCGAGCGGTGATAAAACACGATCGGTGGTCCATTTTAGCGATCGGTCATGCATATTCATGATCGGTGATGGTATATAGCGATCGGTCATGCATATTCACGACCGTTGATGGCTTTTTGCAATCGGTGGTCAACTTTAGTGATCGGTGGTGGCTTTTTGCAATCGGTCAACTTTAGTGATCGGTGGTGGCTTTTTGCAATCGGTCAACTTCAGGGATCGGTGATGGCTTTTTGCATGCGGTCAACTTTAGTGATCGGTGGTGGCTTTTTGCGATCGGTCAACTTTAGTGATCGGTGGTGGCTTTTTGCAATCGGTCAACTTTAGGGATCGGTGATGGTTTTTGCAATCGGTCAACTTAAGGGATCGGAGGTGGCTTTTTGCAATCAGTCAACTTTAGGGATCGGTGGTGGCTTTTTGCAATCGGTCACATTTTGCAACCGGTGATGGGATTTTGGGATATCCGAATTTTGCGTCCGGTCGGTGCAGGCCTACTTCAAAACCTATGATTGTGTAGATTGTGGATATTAGTTGTTGTTATTTTCTAGTTCACACCACCATGGAGGAATAAATTACACTCACCAGCGGGTTGACTGACTTGCCAAACATTTGTAGAAGAGTACCATTTTGTAACTATGTAAGGGGGAACGCAACAAACATCAAATTAATCAGCTCTTTCTAAAAAGATAATAATAATAATAACAAGTGGGTAGGAGAGGGTGTGGAAGGGTTATCTATGTCCCACAATTGGTTGTCGTCTTCTGGAAATGGTGTATGCCGGGGAAATACAAATATTTATATTCAGTGAAGGGAAATGTTTTTGAACAAGAGTCTCTACCGATAGTTTTGTGTGTAAGGGGAAATCTGAAATCATACAAGTAGCCCTGTGTAAACAGACCCGGAGGTGAGAACATTATGACCACACAAAAACCGTTTTGATGGAAAACACATATTATGTGCATCATGAATGTGATGGACAAACACAGACCGGGACGCACTCAACACGTTTTATAAAAGGCTAGGTAAAGTATTATACAAATATTTCCTTGTAATAAACGGAGAGACACGTATTAATTGAATCCAAAGCGAAAAACGTACTATATAAAGTTCTTAATTTAGGGGGGGGGGGGGGGGGGGGTGTATAAAAGAGTTAAATCTTATATAAAATTGAAGCTTTAAAATAAGCTTTACTCTAAACGTAATTTTGTTTTAAATTATTAATTAATCAATCGGTCAACTTCAGGGATCGGTGGTGGCTTTTTGCAATCAGTCAACTTTAGGGATCGGTGGTGGCTTTTTGCAATCGGTCAACTTTTGCAACCGGTGATGGAATTTTGGGATATCCGAATTTTGCGTCCGGTCTGTGCAGGCCTACTTCAAAACCTATGATTGTGTAGATTGTGGATATTAATTGTTGTTATTTTCTAGTTCACACCACCGTGGAGGAATAAATTACACTCACCAGCGGGTTGACTGACTTGCCAAACATTTTTAGAAGAGTACCATTTTATACCCAGATAACATACATACATTGGGCAATCAGTTATTTCAAATTATTACATTATTGCAATCAAGATTTATTAATATCTACAATTTTGGGGGAGATTTTATAGCAAAAAAAATCTCAACAAATTACATTACTTTGTCATTTTTTAATTGTTTCGACAATCTTAAGACATCCAGCCTGTGCCACAGCTTTGACACCCTGCCTTGAAAATTGCATATTATGACCAATGTCGGTTCAATGCCGGCTCAATGGTGGCCGTTACCAAATCAGTATTGGCACAAAAAAAGTTGTTTTATACCATTATTTGCCAAAATGGTGTGCCACTTCGAAACCAGTATTGGCCCAGAAAAAGTTGTCTATACCATTTTTGTCAAAATGGCGTGGCGCTAAAAAAAAAGTATTGGCCCAGAAAAGATTGTCTATGGTGCAGCTACAAAACCAGTGTTGGCACAATAGAGGTTTTCTACCATTTTGCCAAAATGGTGTGCCGCCAACAAACCAGTAGACAGATGACAGAAAGTAAAACTTTCATTATCAGACGAAAATTCAACCAGCATTTTAACTCGTAAGTTTTTATTAATAAAATAAAAATGCAAAAAGTATATTAAATATATTAAATTTAAATGTAATTACTTTGCAATAAAAAAGTTCATTACAATAAAGTGTAGTTGTCCATGATAAACACAAAACATAAAAAATGAAAAAACAGCAGCAATGAATAAATCAAATTAAAAATGCTATGTAAAAACCAAAAAACTAAAAAAGGAGGTATTAATTTTAGAATTTTGTTTTATTAATAGTATTCGGTTTCTCAAAATGCCGGTACCATCAGGGGTCGATTTCACAGAGAGTTAGGCCTAGTCCTAACTTAGGACATAGTCCTTGGAGATATAAGAAACGTATGGCTAGTCCTAAGTTAGGACGATTAACTCTTCCTAACTCGAGATAAGACTAGTCTTACCTCTTTGTGAAATCCACCCCAGCTTCAATAAATAACTTGCATGGGCTAATTCCTTTTTAAATATCAAGTCGGTTTAGTCATTAGAACATATTTCTTTACCGTTTTGCCAAAGCCAGTATTGGCATGATTGGCCCCGAAAAGGTTTTCTATAATGACACCATTTTGACACCAGTATTGGCTCAATGAGAGGTTTTCTGCCTGTTTTCCCAAATGGTGTGCCACAAAACCAGTATTGGACCACTGCAGGTTTTCTACCACTTTCCCAAAATGGTGAACCGCTACAAAACCAGCATTGGCCCATTAAAGGTTCATCATTTTGCCGAAATGGTGTGCCGCAACAAAACCAGTATTGGCCAAGTACAGGCAAACCTCCGTCCTAACTAAAATAGTTTGCCTCTATAAAACCGACATTGGCCCAGTGTGGGCACTTTACTAGCAAGGACATGACGCTTGACCGGAAGAAGGCCAGCACTGGCCCAATTCTGGCTCAATATCATCATCATAATTAACGGCACCGTATCGAAACTCTACGCCGGTACATGCCACCATTGGCCCGATACTGTATTGTTTGTTAGGCTATAACTGAAAAAAGGTTTGAACATAGGTTGTGAAGTTCTTGGGATATTGTCCCACTTCCGGTTGACCTGGAAGTAGAGCTAGGTCAATATGGGGGCCAAATTTTGTTAAGGTTAATCCTTAATGCTCAAAGAGTCTCTAAGTAAAAAAGGTTTGAAAATCGGTTTTATAGTTCTTGAAATATGGTCCCACTTCCGGTTGACCCGGAAGTAGAGGTCAACATGGGGTCGCGGAAACTGGAACAAGTTTGAAATAGGTTGTATAGGTCTTGAGATCTGGTCCCAATTCAGGTTGACCCGAAAAAAGAGGTCAACATGGGGTCACGGTTTTCCAAAGTAAAAATTTGAAAGGAGCCTATAACTGAAAAAAAAAATGAAGATTGATTGTGTAGTATAACTGAAACAAAAAATGGGCCAACTTCCGGTTGACCCGGAAGTATACTTCTTGAGATATGGCGCTCTACTAAGATTTACTAATTAAATATGCAAATGAAGATCACAAGGTTAATTAATTAATAATTTAAAACAAAATTACGTTTAGAGTAAAGCTTATTTTAAAGCTTCAATTTTATATAAGATTTAACTCTTTTATCTTTATACTTTATACACCCCCCCCCCCCTAAATTAAGAACTTTATACAATACGTTTTTCGCTTTGGATTCAATTAATACGTGCCTCTCCGTTTATTACAAGGAAATATTTGTATAATACTTTACCCAGCCTTTTATAAAACGTGTTGAGTGCGTCCCGGTCTGTGTTTGTCCATCACATTCATGATGCACATAATAATTATGTGTTTTCCATCAAAACGGTTTTTGTGTGGTCATAATGTTCTCACCTCCGGGTCTGTTTACACAGGGCTACTTGTATGATTTCAGATTTCCCCTTACACACAAAACTATCGGTAGAGACTCTTGTTCAAAAACATTTCCCTTCACTGAATATAAATATTTGTATTTCCCCGGCATACACCAGGGACTTTTCGTTTTCGATGACGGATGGTTCTGCGACGGTAAAGATGACATTTGGCGTCATCTGCGCATGCGTCGGCTTTGAGGACGGTCGTCCCTCAATTTCTACGACAGTACTTGGGATGAATCTTCGTTGTGCTGAAAACGACAACGTTTAGCTGAACAACCGTCGCAGAACCATCCGTCGTCGAAAACGAAAAGTCCCTACCATTTCCGGAAGACGACAACCAATTGTGGGACATAGATAACCCTTCCACACCCTCTCCTACCCATTTGTTATTATTATTATTATCTTTTTAGAAAGAGCTGATTAATTTGATGTTTGTTGCGTTCCCCCTTACATAGTTATAAAATGGTACTCTTCTAAAAATGGTAAGGGGGGACAGTTAAATCGTGTACCACACCCTTCAAAAGTTGGCCCTTCCCCCCCCCCCACACTGCTGTTTGAGCTATATTATTTTATAGCTCCATGGTAAGAGCATCATCGGAGGACGTAGTCTTGGCCACGTCAGGTGAAATTTCTATCTTCAAAGCAGATGATTTGTGTTTATTGAGAATCACGAGTTCAGACCCAGAGTCTATGGAACGCCAAAGAGCTTTAATCATCGGTGATGGTCTTTTGCAACCGGTGATCAAATTTGTCATCGGTGGTGGTCCTATGCTCGGTGATCAACTTTAGCGAGCGGTGATAAAACACGATCGGTGGTCCATTTTAGCGATCGGTCATGCATATTCATGATCGGTGATGGTATATAGCGATCGGTCATGCATATTCACGACCGTTGATGGCTTTTTGCAATCGGTGTCAACTTTAGTGATCGGTGGTGGCTTTTGCAATCGGTCAACTTTAGTGATCGGTGGTGGCTTTTTGCAATCGGTCAACTTCAGGGATCGGTGATGGCTTTTTGCATGCGGTCAACTTTAGTGATCGGTGGTGGCTTTTTGCGATCGGTCAACTTTAGTGGTCGGTGGTGGCTTTTTGCAATCGGTCAACTTCAGGGATCGGTGATGGTTTTTGCAATCGGTCAACTTAAGGGATCGGAGGTGGCTTTTTGCAATCAGTCAACTTTAGGGATCGGTGGTGGCTTTTTGCAGTTGGTCAACTTAAGGGATCGGAGGTGGCTTTTTGCAATCAGTCAACTTTAGTGATCGGTGGTGGCTTTTTGCGATCGGTCAACTTTAGTGGTCGGTGGTGGCTTTTTGCAATCGGTCAACTTCAGGGATCGGTGATGGTTTTTGCAATCAGTCAACTTAAGGGATCGGAGGTGGCTTTTTGCAATCAGTCAACTTTAGGGATCGGTGGTGGCTTTTTGCAATCGGTCACATTTTGCAACCGGTGATGGGATTTTGGGATATCCGAATTTTGCGTCCGGTCGGTGCAGGCCTACTTCAAAACCTATGATTGTGTAGATTGTGGATATTAGTTGTTGTTATTTTCTAGTTCACACCACCATGGAGGAATAAATTACACTCACCAGCGGGTTGACTGACTTGCCAAACATTTGTAGAAGAGTACCATTTTATAACTATGTAAGGGGGAACGCAACAAACATCAAATTAATCAGCTCTTTCTAAAAAGATAATAATAATAACAAATGGGTAGGAAGGGTGTGGAAGGGTTATCTATGTCCCACAATTGGTTGTCGTCTTCCGGAAATGGTGTTGCCGGGGAAATACAAATATTTATATTCAGTGAAGGGAAATGTTTTTGAACAAGAGTCTCTACCGATAGTTTGTGTGTAAGGGGAAATCTGAAATCATACAAGTAGCCCTGTGTAAACAGACCCGGAGGTGAGAACATTATGACCACACAAAAACCGTTTTGATGGAAAACACATATTAGTGCATCATGAATGTGATGGACAAACACAGACCGGGACGCACTCAACACGTTTTATAAAAGGCTAGGTAAAGTATTATACAAATATTTCCTTGTAATAAACGGAGAGGCACGTATTAATTGAATCCAAAGCGAAAAACGTACTATATAAAGTTCTTAATTTAGGGGGGGGGGGGGGGGGGATAAAAGAGTTAAATTTTATTTAAAATTGAAGCTTTAAAATAAGCTTACTCTAAACGTAATTTTGTTTTAAATTATTAATTAATCAATCGGTCAACTTCAGGGATCGGTGGTGGCTTTTTGCAATCAGTCAACTTTAGGGATCGGTGGTGGCTTTTTGCAATCGGTCAACTTTTGCAACCGGTGATGGAATTTTGGGATATCCGAATTTTGCGTCCGGTCGGTGCAGGCCTACTTCAAAACCTATGATTGTGTAGATTGTGGATATTAATTGTTGTTATTTTCTAGTTCACACCACCGTGGAGGAATAAATTACATCACCAGCGGGTTGACTGACTTGCCAAACATTTTTAGAAGAGTACCATTTTATACCCAGATAACATACATACATTGGGCAATCAGTTATTTCAAATTATTACATTATTGCAATCAAGATTTATTAATATCTACAATTTTGGGGGAGATTTTATAGCAAAAAAATCTCAACAAATTACATTACTTTGTCATTTTTTAATTGTTTCGACAATCTTAAGACATCCTGTGCCACAGCTTTGACACCCTGCCTTGAAAATTGCATATTATGACCAATGTCGGTTCAATGCCGGCCCAATGGTGGCCGTTACCAAATCAGTATTGGCACAAAAAAGTTGTTTTATACCATTATTTGCCAAAATGGTGTGCCACTTCGAAACCAGTATTGGCCCAGAAAAAGTTGTCTATACCATTTTGTCAAAATGGCGTGGCGCTAAAAAAAAAGTATTGGCCCAGAAAAGATTGTCTATGGTGCAGCATACAAAACCAGTGTTGGCACAATAGAGGTTTTCTACCATTTTGCCAAAATGGTGTGCCGCCAACAAACCAGTAGACAGATGACAGAAAGTAAAACTTTCATTATCAGACGAAAATTCAACCAGCATTTTAACTCGTAAGTTTTTTATTATAAAATAAAAAAAAGCAAAAGTATATTAATATATTAAATTTAAATGTAATTACTTTGCAATAAAAAAGTTCATTACAATAAAGTGTAGTTGTCCATGATAAACACAAAACATAAAAAATAAAAAACAGCAGCAATTAATAAATCAAATTAAAAATGCTATGTAAAAACCAATAAACTAAAAAAGGAGGTATTAATTTTAGAATTTTTTTTTATTAATAGTATTCGGTTTCTCAAAATGCCGGTACCATCAGGGGTCGATTTCACAGAGAGTTCGGCCTAGTCCTAACTTAGGACATAGTCCTTGGAGATATAAGAAACGTATGGCTAGTCCCAAGTTAGGACTATTAACTCTTCCTAACTCGAGATAAGACTAGTCTTACCTCTTTGTGAAATCCACCCCAGCTTCAATAAATAACTTGCATGGGCTAATTCCTTTTTAAATATCAAGTCGGTTTATACATTAGAACATATTTCTTTACCGTTTTGCCAAAGCCAGTATTGGCATGATTGGCCCCGAAAAGGTTTTCTATAATGACACCATTTTGACAAAAAATGGTGTGCAGCTACAAAACCAGTATTGGCTCAATGAGAGGTTTTCTGCCTGTTTTCCCAAATGGTGTGCCACAAAACCAGTATTGGACCACTGCAGGTTTTCTACCACTTTCCCAAAATGGTGCACCGCTACAAAACCAGCATTGGCCCATTAAAGGTTCATAATTTTGCCGAAACGTTGTGCCGCACAAAACCAATATTGGCCAAGACAGGCAAACCTCCGTCCTAACTAAAATAGTTTGCCTCTATAAAACCGACATTGGCCCAGTGTGGGCACTTTACTAGCAAGGACATGACGCTTGACCGGAAGAAGGCCAGCACTGGCCCAATTCTGGCTCAATATCATCATCATAATTAACGGCACCGTATCGAAACTCGACGCCGGTACATGCCACCATTGGCCCGATACTGTATTGTTTGTTAGGCTATAACTGAAAAAAGGTTTGAACATAGGTTGTGAAGTTCTTGGGATATTGTCCCACTTCCGGTTGACCTGGAAGTAGAGCTAGGTCAATATGGGGGCCAAATTTTGTTAAGGTTAATCCTTAATGCTCAAAGAGTCTCTAAGTAAAAAAGGGTTTGAAAATCGGTTTTATAGTTCTTGAAATATGGTCCCACTTCCGGTTGACCCGGAAGTAGAGGTCAACATGGGGTCGCGGAAACTGGAACAAGTTTGAAAAGGTTGTATAGGTCTTGAGATCTGGTCCCAATTCAGGTTGACCCGAAAATAGAGGTCAACATGGGGTCACGGTTTTCCAAAGTAAAAATTTGAAAGGAGCCTATAACTGAAACAAAAAATGAAGATTGATTGTGTAGTATAACTGAAACAAAAAATGGGCCAACTTCCGGTTGACCCGGAAGTATACTTCTTGAGATATGGCGCTCTACTAAGATTACTAATTAAATATGCAAATGAAGATCACAAGGTTAATTAATTAATAATTTAAAACAAAATTACGTTTAGAGTAAAGCTTATTTTAAAGCTTCAATTTATATAAGATTTAACTCTTTTATCTTTATACTTTATACACCCCCCCCCCTAAATTAAGAACTTTATACAATACGTTTTTCGCTTTGGATTCAATTAATACGTGCCTCTCCGTTTATTACAAGGAAATATTTGTATAATACTTTACCTAGCCTTTTAAAAACGTGTTGAGTGCGTCCCGGTCTGTGTTTGTCCATCACATTCATGATGCACATAATATGTGTTTTCCATCAAAACGGTTTTTGTGTGGTCATAATGTTCTCACCTCCGGGTCTGTTTACACAGGGCTACTTGTATGATTTCAGATTTCCCCTTACACATATCGGTAGAGACTCTTGTTCAAAACACATTTCCCTTCACTGAATATAAATTT